>NC_072418.2:66519375-66830000 GCF_028858775.2 Pan troglodytes
TATAGATGGTGGTGTAGATATTACCATGTTTATACAGATAGCGTTGTAGATATTTCCATGTTTATACAGATAGCAGTGTAGATATTTCCATTTTTATAGAGATAGCGGTTTTGATATTTCATATTTATACAGATAGCGGTGTAGATATTTCCATGTTTATACAGATTGCGGTGTAGATATTTCCAAGTGTATACAGATAGCGGTGTAGGTATTTCCACGTTTATACAGATGGCGGTGCAGATATTTCCATCTCTCTACAAATGGCAGTGTAGATATTTCCATGTTTATAGAGATGGCGGTGTAGATATTTCCATGTTTATATAGATGGCAATGTAGATATTTTCTTGTTTATGTAGATGGCGTTGTAGATATCTCCATGTTTAAAGAGATGGCAGTGTATATATTTCCATGTTGATCGGGATAGCGTTGTAGATATTTCCATGTTTATACAGATAGCAGTGTAGATATTTCCATGTTTATAGAGATAGCCTTGTAGATATTTCCATATTTCTACAGATGACTGTGTAGATATTTCCATGTTTCTACAGATGGCAGTGTAGATATTTCCATGTTTATAGAGATAGCGGTGTAGATATGTCCATGTTTATACAGATATCGGTGTAGATATTTCCATGTTTATACAGATAGCGCTGTAGATATTTCCATGTTTATACAGATGGCGGTGTAGATATTTCCATTTTTATAGAGATGGCAGTTTAGATATTTCCATGTTTATAGAGATAGCGGTGTAGATATATCCATGTTCATAGAGATAGCAGTGAGGGTATTTCCATGTTTATACAGATAGCAGTGTAGATCTTTCCATTTTTATAGAGATAGCGGTTTACATATTTCATATTTATACAGATAGCGGTGTAGATATTTCCATGTTTATACAGATTGCAGTGTAGATATTTCCATGTTTATACATGACAGTGTAGGTATTTCCATGTTTATACAGATGGCTTTGTAGATATTTCCATGTTTATAGAGATAGCGGTGCAGATATTTCCATGTTTATACAGATAGCCGTGTAAATATTTCCATGTTTATACAGATCGTGGTGTAGATATTTCCATGTTTATACAGATACCGGTGTAGATATTTCCATGTTTATACAGACCACAGTGTAGCTATTTCCATTTTTATAGAGATAGCGGTGTAGATACTTCCATGTTTGTACAGATGGCGATGTTGATGTTTCCATCTATACACAGATTGCTCTGTAGGTATTTCCATGTGTATACAGATGGCATTGTAGATATTTCCATGTTTATACAGATGGTGTCGTAGATATTTCCATGTTTATACAGATGACTGTATAGGTATTTCCATGTTTTTACAGATGGCATTGTAGATATTTCCATGTTTATAGAGATAGCAGTCTAGGTATTTCCATGTTTATACAGATGGCGGTGTAGATATTTCCATGTTTATAGAGATAGCGGTGTAGATATTTCCATATTTATACAGATAATGGTGTAGATATTTGCATGTTTATACAGATAGCGGTGTAAATATTTCCATGTTTATACGGATCGTGGTGTAGATATTTTCATGTTTATAGAGATAGCGGTGTAGATATTTCCATGTTTATACAGATAGCGGTGTAGATATTTCCATCTTTCTACAGATAGCATTGTAGATATTTCCACGTTTATACAGATGGCGGTGTAGATATTTTCATGTTTATATAAATGGTCGTGTTGATGTTACCATGTTTATACAGATAGCGGTGTAGATATTTCCAAGTTTATTCAGATGGCGATGTGGATAATTCCATGTTTATAGAGATGGCAGTGTAGATATTTCCATGTTTGTTTAGATAGCGGTGTAGATATATCCATGTTCATAGAGATAGCAGTGAGTATATTTCCATGTTTATACAGATAGCAGTGTAGATATTTCCATTTTTATAGAGAGAGCGGTTTAGATATTTCATATTTATACAGATTGCGGTGCAGATATTTCCATGTTTATACACATAGCGGTGTAGATATTTCCACGTTTATACAGATGGCGGTGTAGATATTTCCATCTTTCTACAAATGGCAGTGTAGATATTTCCATGTTTATAGAGATGGCGGTGTAGATATTTCCATGTTTATATAGATGACACTGTAGATATTTTCTTGTTTATGTAGATGGCGTTGTAGATAACTCCACGTTTTAAGAGATGGCGGTGTATATATTTCCATGTTGATGGAGATAGCGGTGTAGATATTTCCATGTTTATAGAGATAGCAGTGTAGTTATTTCCATGTTCATACAGATTGCGGTGTAGATATTTCCATCTTTATACAGATGGCGGTGTAGATATTTCCATGTTTTTACAGATGGCAGTGAAGATATTTCCATATTTATACAGATATTGGTGTAGACATTTCCATGTTTATACAGATGGCGGTGAAGATATTTCCATTTTTGTAGAGACTGTGGTGTTGATATTTCCATGTTTACAGAGATAGCGCTGTAGGTATTTCCTTGTTTATGGAGATAGTTGTGTAGATACATCCATGTTTATACAGATGGCTGTGTAGGTATTTCCATGTGTATACAGATGACTCTGTAGATATTTGTATGTTTACACAAATGGCGGTGTAGATATTTCCATATTTATACAGATAGCGGTGTAGATATTTCCATGTTTATACAGATAACGGTGTAGATATATCCATGTTTATACAGATAGCGATGTAGATATTTCTATGTTTATACAGATAGTGGCATAGATATTTCCATGTTTACAGAGATAGCGGTGTAGATATTTCCATCTTTGCACAGATTGCGGTGTAGATATTTCCATCTTTACACAGATACCGTTGTAGATATTTTCATATTTATTCAGATCGTGGTGTGGATATTTCCATCTTTCCACAGATGGCAGTTTAGTTATTTCCAAGTTTATACAGATGACAGTGTAGATATTTCCATGTTTATACAGATAGCGGGGTAGATATTTCCACGTTTATAGAGATAGCTTTGTAGATATTTCCATGTTTATACAGATAGCAGTGTAGATATTTCCATGTTTATACAGATCGCGGTGTAGAAATTTCCATGTTTATACAGATAGCGGTGTAGATATTTCCATGTTTTTACAGATATCGGAGTAGATATTTCCATGTTTATACAGATGGCTGTGTAGATATTTCCATGTTTATATAGATGGTGGTGTAGATATTACCATGTTTATACAAATAGCGTTGTAGATATTTCCATGTTTATACAGATCGTGGTGAAGATATTTCCATGTTAATACAGATCGCGGTGTAGATATTTCCATGTTTATACAGAAGGCGATGTAGATAATTCCATGTTTATAGAGATGGCAGTGTAGATATTTGCATGTTTATTTAGATAGCGGTGTAGATATATCCATGTTCATAGAGATAGCAGTGAGGATATTTCCATGTTTATACAGATAGCAGTATAGATATTTCCATTTTTATAGAGATAGTGGTTGAGATATTTCATATTTATACAGATAGCGGTGTAGATATTTCCATGTTTATACAGATTGCGGTGTAGATATTTCCATGTTTATACAGATAGCGGTGTAGATATTTCCATGTTTATACAGATGGCGGTGTAGATATTTCCACGTTTATAAAGATGGCGGTGTAGATATTTCCATCTTTCTACAAATGGCAGTGTAGATATTTCCATGTTTATAGAGATGGCGGTGTAGATATTTCCATGTTTATAGAGATAGCAGTGCAGTTATTTCCAAGTTTATACAGATAGCGGTGTAAATATTTCCATGTTTATACACATCATTGTGAAGATATTTCCATGTTTATACAGATACCAGTGTAGATATTTACATGTTTATACAGACCGCAGTATAGGTATTTCCATGTTTATAGGGATAGCGGTGTAGATATTTCCATGTTTGTACAGATGGCGGTGTTGATGTTTCCATCTATACACAGATTGCCGTGTAGGTATTTCCATATGTATACGGATGGCATTGTAGATATTTCATGGTTTATACAGATGGTGGTGTAGATATTTCCATGTTTATGCAGATGACTGTATATTTATTTCCATGTTTTTACAGATGGTATTGTAGATATTTCCATGTTTATAGAGATAGCAGTGTAGGTATTTCCATGTTTATACAGATGGCGATACAGATATTTCCATGTTTATAGAGATAGCGGTGTAGATATTTCCATATTTATACAGATAACTGTGTAGATATTTCCATGTTTATACAGATAGTGGTGTAGATATTTCCATGTTTATACAGACCGCGGTGTAGATATTTCCATGTTTATACAGATGGTGGTGTAAATATTTCCATGTTTATACAGATGGTAGTGTAAATATTTCCATGTTTATACAGATCATGGTGTAGACATTTCCATGTTTATAGAGATAGCGGTTTAGATATTTCATATTTATACAGATAGCGGTGTAGATATTTCCATATTTATACAGAATGCGGTGTAGATATTTCCATGTTTATACAGATAGCTTTGTAGTTATTTCCACGTTTATACAGATGGCGGTGTAGATATTTCCATTTTTCTACAAATGGCAGTGTAGATATTTCCATGTTTATAGAGATGGCCGTGTAGATATTTCCATGTTTATATAGATGGCAGTGTAGATATTTTCTTGTTTATGTAGATGGCGTTGTAGATATCTCCATGTTTAAAGAGATGGTGGTATATATATTTCCATGTTGATGGAGATTGCGGTGTAGATATTTCCATGTTTATAGAGATAGCGGTGTAGTTTTTTCCATGTTTATACAGATTGCAGTGTAGTTATTTCCATCTTTATACAGATGGCGGTGTAGATATTTCCATGTTTATACAGATGGCAGTGAAGATATTTCCATATTTATACAGATAGTGGTGTAGATATTTCCATGTTTATACAGATGGTGGTGTAGATATTTCCATGTGTGTAGAGACTGTGGTGTTGATATTTCCATGTTTACAGAGATAGCGCTGTAGGTATTTCCTTGTTTATAGAGATAGTTGTGTAGATACATCCATGTTTATACAGATGGCTGTGTAGATATTTCCTCGTGTATACAGATGACTCTGCAGATATTTGTATGTTTACACAAATGGCGGTGTAGATATTTCCATATTTATACAGATAGCGGTGTAGATATTTCCATGTTTATACAGATAGCGGTGTAGATATATCCATGTTTATACAGATAGCGATGTAGATATTTCCATGTTTATACAGATAATGGCGTAGATATTTCCATGTTTACAGAGATAGCGGTGTAGATATTTCCATGTTTGCACAGATTGCGGTGTAGATATTTCCATCTTTACACAGATAGGGTTGTAGATATTTTCATATTTATTCAGATCGTGGTGTAGATATTTCCATCTTTCCACAGATGGCAGTGTAGATATTTCCAAGTTTATACAGATGACAGTGTAGATATTTCCATGTTTATACAGATAGCGGTGTAGATATTTCCACGTTTATAGAGATAGCTTTGTAGATATTTCCATGTTTATACAGATCGCGGTGTAGATATTTCCATGTTTATACAGATAGCGGTGTAGATATTTCCATGTTTATAGAGATAGCTTTGTAGATATTTCCATGTTTATACAGATAACTCTGTAGATATTTCCATGTTTGTACAGATGTCATTGTAGATATTTCCATGTTTATAGAGATGGCGGTGTTGATATTTCCATGTTAATAGAGATAGTGGTGTTGATTTTTCCATGTTTATAGTGATAGCTGCGTGGATATTTCCATGTTTATACAGATAGGGGTGTAGATATTTCCATGTTCATAGAGATGGCGGTGTAGATATTTCCGTGTTTATATAGATCACGGTGTAGATATTTCCATGTTTATACAGATTGCGGTGTAGATATTTCCATGTTTATACAGATAGCGGTGTAGATATTTCCACGTTTATAAAGATGGCGGTGTAGATATTTCCATCTTTCTACAAATGGCAGTGTGGATATTTCCATGTTTATAGAGATGGCGGTGTAGATATTTCCATGTTTATAGAGATAGCAGTGCAGTTATTTCCAAGTTTATACAGATAGCGGTGTAAATATTTCCAAGTTTATACACATCATGGTGAAGATATTTCCATGTTTATACAGATACAGGTGTAGATATTTACATGTTTATACAGACCGCAGTGTAGTTATTTCCATGTTTATAGAGATAGCGGTGTAGA
Organism: Pan troglodytes; assembly: GCF_028858775.2. Taxonomy (NCBI): domain Eukaryota; kingdom Metazoa; phylum Chordata; class Mammalia; order Primates; family Hominidae; genus Pan; species Pan troglodytes. The sequence continues at coordinate 66,525,563 of NC_072418.2, forward strand.
TATTTCCATGTTTGTACAGATGGCGGTGTTGATGTTTGCGTCTATACAAAGATTGCCGTGTAGGTATTTCCATATGTATACGGATGGCATTGTAGATATTTCAATGTTTATACAGATGGTGGTGTAGATATTTCCATGTTTATGCAGATGACTGTATATTTATTTCCATGTTTTTACAGATGGCATTGTAGATATTTCCATGTTTATAGAGATAGCAGTGTAGGTATTTCCATGTTTATACAGATGGCGATTCAGATATTTCCATGTTTATAGAGATAGCGGTGTAGATATTTCCATATTTATACAGATAACTGTGTAGATATTTCCATGTTTATACAGATAGTGGTGTAAATATTTCTATGTTTATACAGATCATGGTGTATATATTTCCATGTTTATACAGATAGCAGTGTAGATATTTCCATGTTTATACAGATAGTGGTGTAGATATTTCCATGTTTATACAGACAGCAGTGGAGATATTTCCATTTTTATACACATAGCGGTGTACATATTTCCATGTTTATAGAGACAGTGGTGTAGGTATTTCAATGTTTATGCAGATAGCGGTGCAGATATTTCCATGTTTATACAGATGCCTATGCAGATATTTCCATATTTATACAGAGGGCTCTGTAGATATTTCCATGTTTATACAGATGGCAGTGTAGATTTTTCCATGTTCCTACACATGACTGTGTAGGTATTTCCATGTTTATACAGATGGCATTGTAGATATTTCCATGCATATAGAGACAGCGGTGTAGGTATTTCAATGTTTATACAGATAGCGGTGCAGATATTTCCATGCTTATACAGATGCCTATGCAGATATTTCCATATTTATACAGAGGGCTCTGTAGATACTTCCATGTTTATACAGATGGCAGTGTAGATTTTTCCATGTTCCTACACATGACTGTGTAGGTATTTCCATATTTATACAGATGGCTTTGTAGATATTTCCATGTTTATAGAGATAGCGGTGTAGATATTTCCATGTTTATAGAGATAGCGGTGTAAATATTTCGATGTTTATACAGATCGTGGTGTAGATATTTCCATGTTTATACATATACCGGTGTATAAATTTCCATGTTTATACAGACCGCAGTTTAGATATTTCCATGTTTATACAGATAGCGGTGTAGATATTTCCATGTTTGTACAGATGGCGGTGTTGATGTTTCCATCTATACACAGATTGCCGTGTAGGTATTTCCATGTGTATACAGATGGCATTGTAGATATTTCCATGTTTATACAGATGGTGGTGTAGATATTTCCATGTTTATACAGATGACTGTATAGGTATTTCCATGTTTTTACAGATGGCATTGTAGATATTTCCATGTTTATAGAGATAGCAGTGTAGATATTTCCATGTTTATACAGATGACGGTGTAGATATTTCCAGGTTTATAGAGATAGCGGTGTAGATATTTCCATATTTATACAGATAATGGTGTAGATATTTCCATGTTTATACAGATAGCAGTGTAAATATTTCCATGTTTATACAGATCACGGTGTAGATATTTCCACGTTTGTAGATATGGCGGTGTTGATGTTTAAATCTATTCACAGATTGCCGTGTAGTTATTTCCATGTGTATACAGATGGCATTGTAGATATTTCCATGTTTATACAGATGGTGGTGTAGATATTTCCATGTTTATACAGATGACTGTATAGGTATTTCCCTGTTTTTACAGATGGCATTGTAGATATTTCCATGTTTATAGAGATAGCAGTGTAGATATTTCCATGTTTATACAAATGACGGTGTAGATATTTCCATGTTTATAGAGATAGCCGTGTAGATATTTCCATATTTATACAGATAACGGTGTAGGTATTTCCATGTTTATACAGATAGCAGTGTAAATATTTCCATGTTTATACATATCACGGTGTAGATATTTCCAGGTTTATAGAGATAACAGTGTAGATATTTCCATGTTTATACAGATAGCGGTTTAGCTATTTCCATGTTTATACAGACCATGGTGTAGATATTTCCATGTTTATACAGATAGCGGTGCAGATATTTCCATGTTTGTACAGATGGCGGTGTTGATATTTCCATCTATACACAGATGACCGTGTAGATATTTCCATGTTTATACAGAAGGCGGCGCAGATATTTCCATGGATATGTAGAAGGCGGTGTAGATATTTCCATGTTTATACAGATAGCGGTGTAGATATTTCCATGTATATAGAGATGGCTGTGTAGATATTTCCATGTTTATACAGATGGCTGTGTAGATACTTACATGTTTATGCAGATAGCGTTGCAGATATTTCCATGTTTGTACAGATGGCGGTGTTGATATTTCCATCTATACCCAGATGACCGTGTAGTTATTTCCAGGTTTATACAGAAGGCGGCGCAGATATTTCCATGGATATGTAGAAGGTGGTGAAGATATTTCCATGTTTATACAGATAGCGGTGTAGACATTTCCATGTATATACAGATGGCTCTGCAGATATTTCCATGTTTATACAGATGGCTGTGTAGATATTTCCATGTTTATACAGATGACTTTGTAGGTATTTCCATGTTTATACAGATGGCGGTGTAGGTATTTCCATGTTTATAGAGATAGCTGTGTAGATATTTCCATGTTTATACAGATAGCGGTGTAGATATTTCCATGTTTATACAGATCGCGGTGTAGATATTTCCATGTTTATACAGACAGCAGTGGAGATATTTCCATGTTTATACACATAGCGGTGTACATATTTCCATGTTTATAGAGACAGCGGTGTAGGTATTTCAATGTTTATACAGATAGCGGTGCAGATATTTCCATGTTTATACAGATGCCTATGCAGATATTTCCATATTTATACAGAGGGCTCTGTAGATATTTCCATGTTTATACAGATGGCAGTGTAGATTTTTCCATGTTCCTACACATGAATGTGTAGGTATTTCCATGTTTATACAGATGGCTTTGTAGATATTTCCATGTTTATAGAGATAGCGGTGTAGATATTTCCATGTTTATACAGATAGCGGTGTAAATATTTCCATGTTTATACAGATCGTGGTGTAGATATTTCCATGTTTACACAGATACCGGTGTAGAAATTCCCATGTTTATACACACCGCAGTGTAGATATTTCCATGTTTATAGAGATAGCGGTGTAGATATTTCCATGTTTGTACAGATGGCGGTGTTGATGTTTCCATCTATACACAGATTGCCGTGTAGGTATTTCCATGTGTATACAGATGGCATTGTAGATATTTCCATGTTTATATAGATGGTGGTGTAGATATTTCCATGTTTTACTGATGACTGTACAGGTATTTCCATGTTTTTACAGATGGCATTGTAGATATTTCCATGTTTATAGAGATAGCAGTGTAGATATTTCCATGTTTATACAGATGACGGTGTAGCTATTTCCATGTTTATAGTGATAGAGGTGTAGATATTTCCATATTTATACAGATAACGGTGTAGATATTTCCATGTTTATACAGATAGCAGTGTAAATATTTCCATGTTTATACAGATCACGGTGTAGATATTTCCATGTTTGTAAAGATGTCGGTGTTGATGTTTCCATCTATATGCAGATTGCCGTGTAGTTATTTCCATGTGTATACAGATGGCATTGTAGATATTTCCATGTTTATACAGACGGTGGTGTAGATATTTCCATGTTTATACAGATGACTGTATAGGTATTTCCATATTTTTACAGATGGCAGTGTGGATATTTCCATGTTTATAGACATAGCAGTGTAGATATATCCAAGTTTGTACAGATGGCGGTGTTGATGTTTCCATCTATACACAGATTGCCTTGTATGTATTTCCATGTGTATACAGATGGCATAGTAGATATTTCCATATTTATACAGATGGTGGTGTAATTATTTCCATGTTTACACAGATGACTGTATAGGTATTTCCATGTTTATACAGATGGCGGTGTAGATATTTCCAAGTTTATAGAGATAGCGGTGTAGATATTTCCATATTTATACAGATAACGGTGTAGAAATTTCCATGTTTATACAGATAGCGGTGTAAATACTTCCATGTTTATACAGATCACGGTGTAGATATTTCCATGTTTATTGAGAAAGCGGTGTAGATATTTCCATCTTTATACAGATAGAGATGTAGATGTTTCCATGTTTATACAGACTGCGGTGTAGATATTTCCATGTTTGTACAGATGGCGGTTTTGATATTTCCATCTATACACGGATGACCGTGTAGATATTTCCATGTTTATACAGATGGTGGCGCAGATATTTCTATGGATATGTAGATGGCGGTGTAAATATTTCCATGTTTATACAGATACCGGTGTAGTTATGTCCATGTTTATATTGACAGCAGTGTAGATATTTCCAAGCATATACACAAGGCTGTGTAGATGTTTCCATGTTTATACAGATGGCGGTGTAGATATTTCCATGTTTAAACAGATAATTTTGTAAGTATTTCCATGTTTATACAGATGGCGGTGTAGATATTTCGATGTTTATAGAGATAGCAGTGGAGATATTTCCATGTTTATACAGATAGCGATGTAGATATTTCCATGTTTATACTGATCGCGGTGTAGATATTTCCATGTTTATAGAGATGGCGGTGTAGGTATTTCCATGTTCATAGAGATCGCGGTGTGGTTTTTTCCATGTTTATACAGATAGCGCTACGGATATTTGCATGTTTATACAGATAGGGGTGTAGATATTTCCATGTTTATAGAGATGGCGGTGTAGATATTTCCATGTTTATACAGATCACGGTGTAGATATTTCCATGTTTATTGAGAAAGCGGTGTAGATATTTCCATGTTTATACAGATAGCGGTGTAGATATTTCCATGTTTATACAGACTGCTGTGTAGATATTTCCATGTTTGTACAGATGGCGGAGTTGATATTTCCATCTATACACATATGACCGTGCAGATATTTCCATGTTTATGCAGATGGTGGCGCAGATATTTCTATGGATATGTAGATGGCGGTGTAAATATTTCCATGTTTATACAGATACCGGTGTAGTTATGTCCATGTTTATATTGACAGCAGTGTAGATATTTCCAAGCATATACACAAGGCTGTGTAGATGTTTCCATGTTTATACAGATGGCGGTGTAGATATTTCCATGTTTAAACAGATAATTTTGTAAGCATTTCCATGTTTATACAGATGGCGGTGTAGATATTTCGATGTTTATAGAGATAGCAGTGGAGATATTTCCATGTTTATACACATAGCGATGTAGATATTTCCATGTTTATACTGATCACGGTGTAGATATTTCCATGTTTATAGAGATGGCGGTGTAGGTATTTCCATGTTCATAGAGATAGCGGTGTTGATTTTTCCATGTTTATAGAGATAGCGCTGTGGATATTTGCATGTTTATACAGATAGGGGTGTAGATATTTCCATGTTTATAGAGATGGCGGTGTAGATATTTCCATGTTTATACAGATCACGGTGTATATATTTCCATGTTTATACAGATCATGGTGTAGTTAATTCCATGTTTATACAAATAACGGTGTAGAAATTTCCATGTTTATACAGATAGCGGTGTAAATATTTCCATGTTTATACAGATCACGGTGTGGATATTTCCATGTTTATACAGACAGCGGTGTAGATATTTCCATGTTTATACAGGTAGCGGTGTAGATATTTCCATGTTTACAGAGATAGCAGTGTAGATATTTGCATCTTTGCACAGATTGCCGTGTAGATATATCCATGTTTACGCAGATAGCTGTGTAGATATTTCCAAGTTTACACAGATAGCTGTGTAGATATTTCCATGTTTACACACATAGCGTGGTAGATATTTCCATGTTTATACAGATTGAGGTGTAGATATGTCCATGTTTATACAGAAAGCGGTGTAGATATTTTCATGTTTATAGAGATAGCGGTGGAGATATTTCCATGTTTATAGAGGCTGCGGTATAGTTATTTCCAAGTTTATACAGATAGCGGTGTAGATATATCCATGTTTGCAGAGCTAGCAGTGTAGATATTTCCATCTTTGCACAGATTGCTATGTAGATATTTCCATTGATACACAGATAGCTGTGTAGATATTTCCAAGTTTACACAGATAGCTGTGTAGATATTTCCATGTTTACACAGATAGCGTTGTAGATATTTCCATGATTATACAGATAGCGGTGTAGATATTTCCATGTTTATACAGATAGCGGTGTAGATATTTCCATGTTTATATATATAGCGGTGGAGATATTTCCCTGTTTATATAGATAGCGATGTAGATATTTCCATGTTTATACAGATAGCGGTGTTGATATTTCCATGTTTATAGAGATAGCAGTGTAGATATTTCCATGTTTATACAGATGGCTGTGTAGATATTTCCATGTGTGTACAGATGGCGGTGTAGATATGTCCATGTTTATACAGATAGCGCTGTAGATATTTCCATGTTTATACAGATGGCAGAGTAGACATTTCCATATTTTTACAGATATCGGTGTAGATATTTCCATGTTTACAGAGATAGCGGTGTAGGTATTTCCATCTTTGCACAGATTGCGGTGTAGTTATTGCCAAATTTACACAGATAGCGGTGTAGATATTTCCAAGTTCACACAGATAGCTCTGTAGATATTTCCATGTTTACAGAGATAACATTGTAGATATTTCCGTGTTTATACAGATTGCGGTGTAGTTATTTCCATGTTGATACAGATAGCGGTATAGATATTTCCAAGTTTACATAGGTTGCGGTGTAGAAATTCCCATGTTTATACAGATCGCTTTGTAGACATTTCCATTTTTCTACAGATGCCAGTGTAGATATTTCCAAGTTTATACAGATGGTAGTGTACATAATTCCATGTTTATACAGATGTCTGTGTAGATATTTCCATGTTTATTCAGATGGCGGTGTAGATATTTCCATGTTTATAGAGATGGCGGTGTAGTTATTTCTATGTTTATAGAGATAGCGGTGTAAATATCTCCATGTTTATAGAGATGGTGGTGTAAGTATTTTCATGTTTATAGAGATAGCGGTGTAGATATTTCCATCTTTCTACAGATGACTGTGTAGATATTTCCATGTTTGTACAGATGGCACTGTAGATATTTCCATGTTTATAGAGATAGCGGTGTACATATTTTCATGTTTATACAGATTGCGGAGGAGATATGTCCATGTTTATACAAATATCAATGGAGATATTTCCAAGTTAATACACGTAGCGGTGTAGATATTTCCATGTTTACACAGATTGCGGTGTAGATATTTCCATGCTTATACAGACGGCTGTGTCGATATTTCCATGTTTATACAGAGTTCTCTGTAGATATTTCCATGTTTATATAGATGACAGTGTAGATATTTCCAGGTTTATACAGATGACTGTGTAGATATTTCCATGTTAATACAGATGGCGGTGTAGATATTTCCATGTTTATAGAGATATCGGTGTAGATATTTCCATGTTTATTGAGATAGCGGTGTAAATATTTCCATATTTATACAGATAGTGGTGTAGATATTTCCATGTTTATACAGATGGCAGTGTAGATATTTCCATGTTTTTACAGATGGCGCTGTAGATATTTCCATGTTTATACAGATGGCAGTGTAGATATTTCCATGTTTATTCAGATAGCGGTGTAGATATTTCTATGTTTACAGAGATAGCGGTGTAGATATTCCCATCTTTGCACAGATTGCGGTGAAGTTATTGCCAAATTTACACAGATTGCTGTGTAGATATTTCCAAGTTTACACAGATAGCTGTGTAGATATTTCCATGTTTACAGAGATAGCATTGTAGATATTTCCATGTTTATACAGATTGCGGTGTAGTTATTTCCATGTTGATACAGATAGTGGTGTAGATATTTCCATGTTAATACAGGTAGCGGTGTAGAAATTCCCATGTTTATACAGATCGCTTTGTAGTCATTTCCATCTTTCTACAGATGTCAGTGTAGATATTTCCAAGTTTATACAGATAGCAGTGTAGATATTTCCATGTTTATACAGATGTCTGTGTAGATATTTCCATGTTTATGCAGAAGACTTTGTAGGTATTTCCATGTTTATACAGATGGCTGTGTAGATATTTCCATGTTTATACAGATGACTTTGTAGGTATTTCCATGTTTATACAGATGGCTGTGTAGATATTTCCATGTTTATACAGATGGCTGTGTTGATATTTCCATGTTTATACAGATGACTTTGTAGGTATTTCCATGTTTATACAGATGGTGGTTTATATATTTCCATGTTCATTCAGATGACTCTGTAGATATTTCCATGTTTATAGAGATGGCGGTGTAGTTATTTCTATGTTTATAGATATAGCATTGTAAATATCTCCATGTTTATAGACATGGTGGTGTAAGTATTTTCATGTTTATAGTGATAGCGGTGTAGATATTTCCTTGTCTATAGAGATAGCGGTGTAGGTATTTCCATATTTATACGGATTGCGTTGTAGATATTTCCATCTTTCTACAGATGGCGGTGTAGATATTTACATGTTTCTACAGATGGCAGTGAGGATATTTCCATGTTTATACAGATGGTGGTGTAGGTATTTCCATGTTTATACAGATGGCGGTGTAGATACATCCATGTTTCTGAAGATGGCGGTGTAGATATTTTCATGTTTACAGAGATGGCAGTGTACATATTTCCATGTTTATTACAGATGTCTGTGTAGATATTTCCATGTATATGCAGATATCGGTGTAGATATTTCCATGTTTATAGAGATGGCGGTCTATTTATTTCTAAGTTTATAGAGATAGCGGTGTAAATATTTCCATGTTTACAGTGATGGTGGTGTAAGTATTTTCATATTTATAGAGATAGCGGTAGAGATATTTCCATGTTTATACAGATAGCGGTGTTGGTATTTCCATGTTTATAAAGATGGCGGTGTAGATATTTCCATGATTATACAGCTCGCGGTGTAGATATTTCCATCTTTATACACATGGCAATGTAGATATTTCCATGTTTATACAGATAGCGGTGAAGATATTTCCATGTCTATAGAGATAGCGGTGTACATATTTCCATATTTATACAGATTGCGGTGTAGATATTTCCATCTTTATACAGATGGCAGTGTAGATATTTCCATGTTTATACAGATGGCAGTGAAGGTATTTCCATGTATATACAGATAGTGGGGTAGATATTTCCAAGTTTATACAGATGGCGGTGTAGATACACCCATGTTTCTGAAGATGACGGTGTTGATATTTTCATGTTTATAGAGATGGAGGTGTAGATATTTCCATGTATATAGAGATAGCAGTGTAGATATTTCCATGTTTATACAGATAACGGTGTTGTTATTTCCATGTTTGTACAGATAGCGGTGAAGAAATTTCCATGTTTATACAGCTCGCGGTGTAGATATTTCCATCTTTACAGATGGCAGTGTAGATATTTCCATGTTTATACAGATAGCGGTGTAGATATTTCCATGTCTACAGAGATAGCGGTGTAGGTATTTCCATATTTATACAGATTGCGGTGTAGATATTTCCAACTTTATACAGACGGCGGTGTAGATATTTCCATGTTTATACAGATGGCAGTCAAGATATTTCCATGTTTATACAGATAGTGGTGTAGATATTTCCATGTTTATACAGATGGCGGGGTAGATACATCCATGTTTCTGAAGATGGCGGTGTAGATATTTTCAAGTTTATAGAGAGGGCGGTGAAGATATTTCCATGTTTATTCAGATAGCGGTGTAGGTATTTCCATGTTTATACAGATTGCGGTGTAGATATTTCCATGTTTCTACAGATGACGGTGTAGATACTTCTTTGTTTATACAGACAGCGGTGTAGATATTTCCAAGTTTATACAGGTAGCGGTATAGATATTTCCAAGTTTACAGAGATAGCGGTGTAGTTATTTCCATCTTTGCACAGATTGCCGTGTAGATATTTCCATGTTTACACCGATAGCTGTGTAGATATTTCCATGTTTATACAGATTGCGGTGTAGTTATTTCCATGTTGATACAGATAGTGGTGTAGATATTTCCATGTTAATACAGGTAGCGGTGTAGAAATTCCCATGTTTATACAGATCGCTTTGTAGACATTTCCAGCTTTCTACAGATGTCAGTGAAGATATTTCCAAGTTTATACAGATGGCAGTGTAGATATTTCCATGTTTATACAGATGTCTGTGTAGATATTTCCATGTTTATGCAGATGACTTTGTAGGTATTTCCATGTTTATACAGATGGCTATGTAGATACTTCCCTGTTTATACAGATGACTTTCTAGTTATTTCCATGTTTATACAGATGGCTGTGTAGATATTTCCATGTTTATACAGATGGCTTTGTTGATATTTCCATGTTTATACAGATGACTTTGTAGGTATTTCCATATTTATATGGATTGCGGTGTAGATATTTCCATCTTTATACAGATGGCGGTGTAGATATTTCCATGTTTATACAGATGGCAGTGAGGATATTTCCATGTTTATACAGATGGTGGTGTAGGTATTTCCATGTTTATACAGATGGCGGTGTAGATACATCCATGTTTCTGAAGATGGCGGTGTAGATATTTTCATGTTTACAGAGATGGCAGTGTACATATTTCCATGTTTATTACAGATGACTGTGTAGATATTTCCATGTTTATGCAGATATCGGTGTAGATATTTCCATGTTTATAGAGATGGCGGTCTATTTATTTATAAGTTTATAGAGATAGCGGTGTAAATATTTCCATGTTTACAGTGATGGTGGTGTAAGTAATTTCATATTTATAGAGATAGCGGTGTAGATATTTCCATGTTTATACAGATAGCGGTGTTGGTATTTCCATGTTTATACAGATGGCGGTGTAGATATTTCCATGATTATACAGCTCGCGGTGTAGATATTTCCATCTTTATACACATGGCAATGTAGATATTTCCATGTTTATACAGATAGCGGTGTAGATATTTCCATGTCTATAGAGATAGCGGTGTACATATTTCCATATTTATACAGATTGCGGTGTAGATATTTCCATCTTTATACAGATGACAGTGTAGATATTTCCATGTTTATACAGATGGCAGTGAAGATATTTCCATGTATATACAGATAGTGGGGTAGATATTTCCATGTTTATACAGATGGCGGTGTAGATACACCCATGTTTCTGAGGATGGCAGTGTTGATATTTTCATGTTTATAGAGATGGAGGTGTAGATATTTCCATGTATATAGAGATAGCAGTGTAGATATTTTCATGTTTATAGAGAATCGGTGTAGGTATTTCCATGTTTATACAGATGGCAGTGTAGATATTTCCATGTTTATACAGATATCGGTGTAGATATTTCCATGTTTACAGAGATAGCGGTGTAGGTATTTCCATCTTTGCACAGATTGCGGTGTAGCTATTGCCAAATTTACACAGATAGCGGTGTAGATATTTCCAAGTTTACACAGATAGCTGTGTAGATATTTCCATGTTTACAGAGATAGCATTGTACATATTTCCATGTTTATACAGATTGCGGTGTAGTTATTTCCATGTTGATACAGATAGCGGTGTAGATATTTCCATGTTTATACAGGTAGCGGTGTAGAAATTCCCATGTTGATACAGATCGCTTTGTAGACATTTCCAACTTTCTACAGATGTCAGTGTAGATATATCCAAGTTTATACAGATGGCAGTGTAGATATTTCCATGTTTATACAGATGTCTGTGTAGATATTTCCATGTTTATGCAGATAGCGGTGTAGATATTTCCATGTTTATAGAGATGGCGGTGTAGTTATTTCTATGTTTATAGAGATAGCGGTGTAAATATCTCCATGTTTATGGAGATGGTGGTGTAAGTATTTTCATGTTTATAGAGATAGCGGTGTAGATATTTCCATGTTTACACAGATAACGGTGTTGTTATTTCCATGTTTGTACAGAGAGCGGTGTAGATATTTCCATGTTTATACAGCTCGCGGTGTAGATATTTCCATCTTTATACAGATGGCAGTGTAGATATTTCCATGTTTATACAGATAGCGGTGTAGATATTTCCATGTCTATAGAGATAGCGGTGTAGGTATTTCCATATTTATACAGATTGCGGTGTAGATATTTCCAACTTTATACAGACGGCGGTGTAGATATTTCCATGTTTATACAGATGGCAGTCAAGATATTTCCATGTTTATACAGATAGTGGTGTAGATATTTCCATGTTTATACAGATGGCGGTGTAGATACATCCATGTTTCTGAAGATGGCGGTGTAGATATTTTCAAGTTTATAGAGATGGCGGTGAAGACATTTCCATGTTTATACAGATAGCGGTGTAGGTATTTCCATGTTTATACAGATTGCGGTGTAGATATTTCCATGTTTCTACAGATGACGCTGTAGATATTTCTTTGTTTATAGAGACAGCGGTGTAGATATTTCCAAGTTTATACAGGTAGCGGTATAGATATTTCCAAGTTTACAGAGATAGCGGTGTAGTTATTTCCATCTTTGCACAGATTGCCTTGTAGGTATTTCCATGTTTACGCAGATAGCTGTGTAGATATTTCCAAGTTTACACAGATAGCTGTGTATATATTTCCATGTTTACACACATACCGTGGTAGACATTTCCATGTTTATACAGATTGCGGTTTAGATATGTCCATGATTATACAGATAGCGGTGTAGATATTTTCATGTTTACACAGATAGCGGTGGAGATATTTCCATGTTTATAGAGACTGCGGTATAGATATTTCCATGTTTATACAGATAGCGGTGAAGATATTTTCATGTTTATACCGATAGCGGTGCAGATATTTCCATGTTTATAGAGACTGCGGTATAGATATTTCCATGTTTATACAGATAGCGTTGGAGATATTTCCATGTTTATAGAGACTGCGGTATAGATATTTCCATGTTTATGCAGATAGCGGTGGAGATATTTCCATGTTTATAGAGACTGCGGTATAGTTATTTCCATGTTTATACAGATAGCGGTGGAGATATTTCCATGTTTATAGAGACTGCGGTGTAGTTATTTCCATGTTGATACAGATAGTGGTGTAGATATTTCCATGTTAATACAGGTAGCGGTGTAGAAATTCCCATGTTTATACAGATCGCTTTGTAGACATTTCCAGCTTTCTACAGATGTCAGTGAAGATATTTCCAAGTTTATACAGATGGCAGTGTAGATATTTCCATGTTTATACAGATGTCTGTGTAGATATTTCCATGTTTATGCAGATGACTTTGTAGGTATTTCCATGTTTATACAGATGGCTATGTAGATACTTCCCTGTTTATACAGATGACTTTCTAGTTATTTCCATGTTTATACAGATGGCTGTGTAGATATTTCCATGTTTATACAGATGGCTTTGTTGATATTTCCATGTTTATACAGATGACTTTGTAGGTATTTCCATATTTATATGGATTGCGGTGTAGATATTTCCATCTTTATACAGATGGCGGTGTAGATATTTCCATGTTTATACAGATGGCAGTGAGGATATTTCCATGTTTATACAGATGGTGGTGTAGGTATTTCCATGTTTATACAGATGGCGGTGTAGATACATCCATGTTTCTGAAGATGGCGGTGTAGATATTTTCATGTTTACAGAGATGGCAGTGTACATATTTCCATGTTTATTACAGATGACTGTGTAGATATTTCCATGTTTATGCAGATATCGGTGTAGATATTTCCATGTTTATAGAGATGGCGGTCTATTTATTTATAAGTTTATAGAGATAGCGGTGTAAATATTTCCATGTTTACAGTGATGGTGGTGTAAGTAATTTCATATTTATAGAGATAGCGGTGTAGATATTTCCATGTTTATACAGATAGCGGTGTTGGTATTTCCATGTTTATACAGATGGCGGTGTAGATATTTCCATGATTATACAGCTCGCGGTGTAGATATTTCCATCTTTATACACATGGCAATGTAGATATTTCCATGTTTATACAGATAGCGGTGTAGATATTTCCATGTCTATAGAGATAGCGGTGTACATATTTCCATATTTATACAGATTGCGGTGTAGATATTTCCATCTTTATACAGATGACAGTGTAGATATTTCCATGTTTATACAGATGGCAGTGAAGATATTTCCATGTATATACAGATAGTGGGGTAGATATTTCCATGTTTATACAGATGGCGGTGTAGATACACCCATGTTTCTGAGGATGGCAGTGTTGATATTTTCATGTTTATAGAGATGGAGGTGTAGATATTTCCATGTATATAGAGATAGCAGTGTAGATATTTTCATGTTTATAGAGAAAGCGGTGTAGGTATTTCCATGTTTATACAGATGGCAGTGTAGATATTTCCATGTTTATACAGATATCGGTGTAGATATTTCCATGTTTACAGAGATAGCGGTGTAGGTATTTCCATCTTTGCACAGATTGCGGTGTAGCTATTGCCAAATTTACACAGATAGCGGTGTAGATATTTCCAAGTTTACACAGATAGCTGTGTAGATATTTCCATGTTTACAGAGATAGCATTGTACATATTTCCATGTTTATACAGATTGCGTTGTAGTTATTTCCATGTTGATACAGATAGCGGTGTAGATATTTCCATGTTTATACAGGTAGCGGTGTAGAAATTCCCATGTTGATACAGATCGCTTTGTAGACATTTCCAACTTTCTACAGATGTCAGTGTAGATATATCCAAGTTTATACAGATGGCAGTGTAGATATTTCCATGTTTATACAGATGTCTGTGTAGATATTTCCATGTTTATGCAGATAGCGGTGTAGATATTTCCATGTTTATAGAGATGGCGGTGTAGTTATTTCTATGTTTATAGAGATAGCGGTGTAAATATCTCCATGTTTATGGAGATGGTGGTGTAAGTATTTTCATGTTTATAGAGATAGCGGTGTAGATATTTCCATGTTTACACAGATAACGGTGTTGTTATTTCCATGTTTGTACAGAGAGCGGTGTAGATATTTCCATGTTTATACAGCTCGCGGTGTAGATATTTCCATCTTTATACAGATGGCAGTGTAGATATTTCCATGTTTATACAGATAGCGGTGTAGATATTTCCATGTCTATAGAGATAGCGGTGTAGGTATTTCCATATTTATACAGATTGCGGTGTAGATATTTCCAACTTTATACAGACGGCGGTGTAGATATTTCCATGTTTATACAGATGGCAGTCAAGATATTTCCATGTTTATACAGATAGTGGTGTAGATATTTCCATGTTTATACAGATGGCGGTGTAGATACATCCATGTTTCTGAAGATGGCGGTGTAGATATTTTCAAGTTTATAGAGATGGCGGTGAAGACATTTCCATGTTTATACAGATAGCGGTGTAGGTATTTCCATGTTTATACAGATTGCGGTGTAGATATTTCCATGTTTCTACAGATGACGCTGTAGATATTTCTTTGTTTATAGAGACAGCGGTGTAGATATTTCCAAGTTTATACAGGTAGCGGTATAGATATTTCCAAGTTTACAGAGATAGCGGTGTAGTTATTTCCATCTTTGCACAGATTGCCTTGTAGGTATTTCCATGTTTACGCAGATAGCTGTGTAGATATTTCCAAGTTTACACAGATAGCTGTGTATATATTTCCATGTTTACACACATACCGTGGTAGACATTTCCATGTTTATACAGATTGCGGTTTAGATATGTCCATGATTATACAGATAGCGGTGTAGATATTTTCATGTTTACACAGATAGCGGTGGAGATATTTCCATGTTTATAGAGACTGCGGTATAGATATTTCCATGTTTATACAGATAGCGGTGAAGATATTTTCATGTTTATACCGATAGCGGTGCAGATATTTCCATGTTTATAGAGACTGCGGTATAGATATTTCCATGTTTATACAGATAGCGTTGGAGATATTTCCATGTTTATAGAGACTGCGGTATAGATATTTCCATGTTTATGCAGATAGCGGTGGAGATATTTCCATGTTTATAGAGACTGCGGTATAGTTATTTCCATGTTTATACAGATAGCGGTGGAGATATTTCCATGTTTATAGAGACTGCGGTATAGATATTTCCATGTTTATACAGATAGCGGTGTAGATATTTCCATGTTTACAGAGATAGCAGTGTAGATATTTCCATCTTTGCACAGATTGCTGTGTAGATATTTCCATTTTTACACAGATAGCTCTGTAGATATTTCTAAGTTTACACAGATAGCGGTGTAGATATTTCCATGTTTATACAGATAGCGGTGTAGATATTTCCATGTTTATACAGATATCGTTGGAGATATTTCCATGTTCATACAGATAGCGGTGGAGATATTTCCCTGTTTATACAGATAGCGTTGTAGATATTTCCATGTTTATACAGATAGCGGTGTAGATATTTCCATGTTTATAGAGATAGCGGTGTAGATATTTCCATGTTTATACAGATGGCAGTGCAGATATTTCCATGTTTATACAGATGGCGCTGTAGATATTTCCATGTTTATACAGATGGCAGTGTAGGTATTTCCATGTTTATTCAGATAGCGGTGTAGATATTTCCATGTTTACAGAGATAGCGGTGTAGATATTTCCATCTTTGCACAGATTGAGGTGAATGTATTGCCAAATTTACACAGATTGCTGTGTAGATATTTCCAAGTTTACACAGATAGCTGTGTAGATATTTCCATGTTTACAGAGATAGCATTGTAGATATTTCCATGTTTATACAGATTGCGGTGTAGTTATTTCCATGTTGATACAGATAGTGGTGTAGATATTTCCATGTCAATACATGTAGCGGTGTAGAAATTCCCATGTTTATACAGATCGCTTTGTAGACATTTCCATCTTTCTACAGATGTCAGTGTAGATATTTCCAAGTTTATACAGACGGCAGTGTAGATATTTCCATGTTTATACAGATGTCTGTGTAGATATTTCCATGTATATGCAGATGGCGGTGGAGATATTTCCATGTTTATAGGGATGGCGGTGTAGTTATTTCTATGTTTACAGAGATAGCGGTGTAAATATTTCCATGCTTATAGAGATGGTGGTGTAAGTATTTTCATGTTTATAGAGATAGCGGTGTAGATATTTCCTTGTTTATACAGATAACGGTGTTGGTATTTCCATGTTTATACAGATAGCGGTGTAGATATTTCCATGTTTATACAGCTCGCGGTGTAGATATTTCCATCTTTATACAGATGGCAGTGTAGATATTTCCATGTTTATACAGATAGCGGTGTAGATATTTCCATGTCTATAGAGGTAGCGGTGTAGGTATTTCCATATTTATACAGATTGCGGTGTAGATATTTCCATCTTTATACAGGTGGCGGTGTAGGTATTTCCATGTTTATACACATGGCAGTGAAGATATTTCCATGTTTATACAGATAGTGCTGTAGATATTTCCATGTTTATACAGAAGGCGGTGTAGATACATCCATGTTTCTGAAGATGGCGGTGTACATATTTTCATGTTTATAGAGATTTCGGTGTAGATATTTCCATGTATATAGAGAATGCATTGTATATATTTCCATGTTTATAGAGAAAGCGGTGTAGGTATTTCCATGTTTATAGAGATAGCGGTGTAGATATTTACATATTTATACACATAACGGTGTAGATATTTCCATGTTTATACAGATGACGGTGTAGATATTTCCATGTTTATACAGATAGCGGTGTAGATATTTCCATGTTTGTACAGATGGCGGTGTTGATGATTCCATCTATACACAGATTGCCGTGTAGGTATTTCCATGTGTATACAGATGGCATTTTAGTTATTTCCATGTTTATACAGATGGTGGTGTAGATATTTCCATGTTTATACAGATGACTGTATAGGTATTTCCATGTTTTTACAGATGGCATAGTAGATATTTCCATGTTTATAGAGATAGCAGTGTAGATATTTCCATGTTTATGCAGATGGCGGTGTAGATATTTCCATGTTTATAGAGATAGCGGTGTAGATATTTCCATATTTATACAGATAACGGTGTAGATATGTCCATGTTTATATAGATAGCAGTGTAAATATTTCCATGTATATACAGATCACGGTGTAGATATTTCCATGTTTATACAGACCGCGGTGTAGATATTTCCATGTTTATACAGATAGCGGTGCAGATATTTCCATGTTTGTACAGATGGCGATGTTGATATTTCCATCTATACACAGATGACCGTGTAGATAATTCCATGTTTATACAGATGGCGGCACTGATATTTCCATGGATATGTAGAAGGCGGTGTAGATATTTCCATGTTTATACAGATAGCGGTGTAGTCATTTCCATGTTTATATAGATAGCGGTGTAGATATTTCCACGATTATACACATGGCTGTGTAGATATTTCCATGTTTATACAGATGGCGGTGTACATATTTCCATGTTTATACCGATAAGTTTGTAAGTATTTCCATGTTTATACAGATGGCGGTGTAGATATTTCGATGTTTATAGAGATAGCAGTGGAGATATTTCCATGTTTATACAGATAGCGGTATAGATATTTCCACGTTTATACTGATCGCGGTGTAGATATTTCCATGTTTATAGATATAGCGGTGTGGATATTTCCATGTTTATACAGATAGGGGTGTAGATATTTGCCTGTTTATAGAGATGGCGGTGTAGATATTTCCATGTTTATACAGATCACGGTGTAGATATTTCCTTGTTTATAAAAATAGCGGTGTAGTTATTTCCATGTTTATACTGATAGCGGTGTAGATATTTCCTTGTTTATACAAATAGCAGTGTAGATATTTCCATGTTTATACAGATCACGGTGTAGATATTTCCTTGTTTATACAAATAGCGGTGTAGTTATTTCCATGTTTATACAGATAGCTGTGTAGATATTTCCATGTATATACAGATGGCTGTGTAGATATTTCCATGTTTATACAGATGGCTGTGTAGATATTTCCATGTTTATGCAGATGACTTGTAGGTATTTCCATGTTTATTCAGATAGTGGCGTAGATATTTCCATGTTTATACAGGTAGCGGTGTAGATAATTCCATGTTTATACGGATCGCGGTGTAGATATTTCCATGTTTATGCAGATCGCGGTGTAGTTATTTCCATGTTTATACAGATAGCGGTGTAGATATTTCCATGCTTTTACAGATATTGGTGTAGATATTTCCATGTTTACACCGATTGCGGTGTAGATATTTCCATCTTTCTACAGATGGCATTGTAGATATTTCCATGTTTACAGATGGCGGTGTAGATATTTCCATATTTATATAGATGGTGTTGTAGATATTACCATGTTTATACAGATAGCGGTGTAGATATTTCCATGTTTATACAGATTGTGGTGAAGACATTTCCATGTTTATACAGATCGCGGTGTAGATATTTCCATGTTTATACAGATCGCAGTGTAGATATTTCCATGTTTATACAGATAGCGGTGTAGATAATTCCACGTTTATACAGATGGCGGTGTAGATATTTCCATCTTTCTACAAATGGCTGTGTAGATATTTCCATGTTTATAGAGATGGCGGTGTAGATATTTCCATGTTTATATAGATTGCAATGTAGATATTTTCTTGTTTATGTAGATGGCGTTGTAGATATATCCATGTTTAAAAAGATGGCGGTGTATACATTTCCATGTTGATGGAGATAGCAGTGTAGATATTTCCATTTTTATAGAGATAACGGTGTTATTTCTTGTTTATAGAGATAGCGGTGTAGATATTTCCATATTTCTACAGATGACTGTGTAGATATTTCCATGTTTGTACAGATGGCAGTGTAGATACTTCCATGTTTATAGAGGTAGCAGTGTAGATATTTTCATGTTTATACAGATTGCAGTGGAGATATATCCATGTTTACACAGATAGCAATGGAGATATTTCCATGTTAATACTCATAGCGGTGTAGATATTTCCATGTTTATACAGATAGCGGTGTAGATATTTCCATGTTTATACAGATGGCTGTGCCGATATTTCCATGTTTATACAGAGTTCTCTGTAGATATTTCCATGTTTATATAGAGGAATGTGTTGGTATTTCCATGTTAATACAGATGGAGGTGTAGATATTTCCATGTTTATAGAGATAGCGGTGTAGATATTTCCATGTTTATTGAGATAGCGGTGTAAATATTTCCATATTTATACCGATAGTGGTGTAAATATTTCCATGTTTTTACAGATAGCGGTGTAGATATTTCCATCTTTATTCAGAGAGTGCTGTACATATTTCCATGTTTCTACAGATCACTGTGTAGATATTTCCATGTTTATGCAGATAACGTTGTAGGTATTTCCATATTTATATAGATGTATGTGTAGATATTTCCATGTGTATACAGACGGTATTGTAGCTATTTCCATGTTTATACAGACGGTGGTGTAGGTATTTCCATGTTTATTCAGATGACTGTGTAGATATTTCCATGTTTTTGCAGATGGCAGTGTAGATATTTCAATGTTTATAGAGATGGCGCTGTAGATATTTCCATGTTTATACAGACAGCAGTGGAGATATTTCCATGTTTATACACATAGCGGTGTACATATTTCCATGTTTATAGAGACAGCGGTGTAGGTATTTCCATGTTTATACAGATAGCGGTGCAGATATTTCCACGTTTCTACAGATGCCTATGCAGATATTTCCATATTTATACAGAGGGCTGTGTAGATACTTCTATGTTTATACAGATGGCAGTGTCGATATTTCCATGTTCCTAAACATGACTGTGTAGGCATTTCCACGTTTATACAGATGGCTTTGTAGTTATTTCCATGTTTATAGAGACAGCGGTGCAGATATCTCCAAGTTTATACAGATTGCGGTGTAGATATTTCCAAGTTTATAGAGATCGTGGTGAAGATATTTCCATGTTTATACAGATACCGGTGTAGATATTTCCATGTTTATACAGACCGCAGTGTGGATATTTCCATGTTTATAGAGATAGCAGTGTAGATATTTCCGTGTTTGTACAGATGACGGTGTTGATGTTTCCATCTATATACAGATTGCCGTGTAGGTATTTCCATGTGTATAAAGATGGCATTGTGGATATTTCCATGTTTATACAGAAGGTGGTGTAGATATTTCCATGTTGATACAGATGGCGGTGTAGATATTTCTATGTTTATATCGATAACTTTGTAAGTATTTCCATGTTTATACAGATGGCGGTGTAGATATTTCGATGTTTATAGAGATAGCAGTGGAGATACTTCCATGTTTATAGAGATAGCGGTGTAGATATTTCCACGTTTATACTGATCGCTGTGTAGATATTTCCAGGTTTATAGAGATGGCGGTGTAGATATTTCCATGTTCATTGAGATAGCGATGTTGATTTTTCCATGTTTATAAATATAGCGGTGTGGATATTTCCATGTTTATACAGATAGGTGTGTAGATATTTCCATGTTTATAGAGATGGCGGTGTAGATATTTCCATGTTTATACAGATCATGGTGTACATATTTCCATGTTTATACAGATCATGGTGTAGATAATTCCATGTTTATACAGTTCGCGGTGTTGATATTACCATGTTTATAGGGATAGCGGTGCAAATATTTCCACATTTATACAGATAGCGGTGTAGTTATTAGCATGTTTATACAGATAGTGGTGTAGATATTTCCGTGTATAAACAGATGTCTGTGTATATATTTCCATGTTTAAACAGATGGCGGTGCAGATATTTCCTTGTTTGTACAAATAGCTTTGTAGATATTTCCATGTTTATACAGATCACGGTGTAGATATTTCCTTGTTTATACAAATAGCGGTGTAGTTATTTCAATGTTTATACAGATAGCGGTGTAGATATTTCCTTGTTTATTCAAATAGCGGTGTAGATATTTCCATGTTAATACAGATCACTGTGTAGATATTTCCTTGTTTATACAAATAGCGGTGTAGTTATTTCCATGTTTATACAAATAGCGGTGTAGATATTTCCATGTATATACAGATGGCTGTGTAGATATTTCCTTGTTTATACAAATAGCGGTGTAGTTATTTCCATGTTTATACAGATAGCAGTGTAGATATTTCCATGTATATACAGTTGGCTGTGTAGATATTTCCATGTTTATATAGACGGCTGTGTAGATATTTCCATTTTTATACAGATGACTTTGTAGGTATTTCCATGTTTATACAGATGGCAGTGCAGATATTTCCATGTTTATACAGATAACTTTGTAAGTAACTCCATGTTTATACAGATGGCGGTGTAGATATTTCGATGTTTATAGAGATAGCAGTGGAGATATTTCCATGTTTATACAGATAGCGGTGAAGATATTTCCATGTTTATACTGATCACGGTGTAGATATTTCCATGTTTATAGAGATGGCGGTGTAGATATTTCCATGTTCATAGAGATAGCGGTGTTGATTTTTCCATGTTTATAGAGATAGCTGTGTGGATATTTCCATGTTTATACAGATAGGGGTGTAGATATTTCCATGTTTATAGAGATGGCGGTGTAGATATTTCCCTGTTTATAAAAATAGCGGTGTAGATATTTTCATGTTTATATAGATAGCGGTGTAGATATTTCCATGTATACACACGGCTCTGTAGATATTTCCATGTTTATACAAATGGCGGTGTAGATATTTCCATGTTTATAGAGATAACTTTGTAACTATCTCCATGTTTATACAGATGGCGGTGTAGATATTTCGATGTTTATAGAGATAGCAGTGGAGATATTTCCATGTTTATACAGATAGCGGTGTAGATATTTCCATGTTTATACTGATCACGGTGAAGATATTTCCATGTTTATAGAGATGGCGGTGTAGATATTTCCATGTTCATAGAGATAGCGGTGTTGATTTTTCCATGTTTATAGAGATAGCTGTGTGGATATTTCCATTTTTATACAGATAGCGGTGTAGATATTTCCATGTTTATAGAGATGGCGGTGTAGATATTTCCCTGTTTATACAAATAGCGGTGTAGTTATTTTCATGTTTATACAGATGCCTATGCAGATATTTCCAATTTTATACAGAGGGCTGTGTAGATATTTCTATGATTATACAGATGGCAGTGTAGATATTTAAATGTTCCTACGCATGACTGTGTAGGTATTTCCATGTTTATACATTTATATTTGTAGATATTTCCATGTTTATGGAGATAGCGGTGCAGATATTTCCATGTTTATACAGATAGCGTTGTATATATTTCCATGTTTATACAGATCGTGGTGTAGATATTTCCATGTTTATACAGATGCCGGTGTAGATATTTCCATGTTTATACAGACCGCAGTGTAGATATTTCCATGTTTAAAGAGATAGCAGTGTAGATATTTCCATGTTTGTACAGACGGCGGTGTTGATGTTTCCATCTATACACAGATTGCCGTGTAGGTATTTCCATGTGTATACAGATGGCATTGTAGATATTTCCATGTTTATACAGATGGTGGTGTAGATATTTCCAAGTTTTCACAGATGACTGTATAGGTATTTCCAGGTTTATACAGGTGGCGGTGTAGGTATTTCCATGTTTTTACAGATGGCGGTGTAGATATTTCCATGTTTATAGAGATAGCGGTGTAGAAATTTCCATATTTATACAGATAACGGTGTAGAAATTTCCATGTTTATACAGATAGCTGTGTAAATATTTCCATGTTTATACAGATCACGGTGTAGATATTTCCATGTTTATAGAGATAGCGGTGTTGATATTTCCATGTTTACACAGATAGCGGTGTAGATATTTCCATCTTTATACAGACCGCGGTGTAGATATTTCCATGTTTATACAGATAGGGGTGCAGATATTTCCATGTTTGTACAGACGGTGGTGTTGATATTTCCATCTATACACAGATGACCGTGTAGATATTTCCATGTTTATACAGATGGCGGCGCAGATATTTCTATGGATATGTAGATGGTGGTGTAAATATTTCCATGTATATACAGATAGCGCTGTACTTATTTCCATGTTTACATAGATAGCGGTGTAGTTATTTCCATGTATGTACACATGGCTGTGTAGATATTTCCATGTTTATACAGATGGCGGTGTAGATATTTCCATGTTTATACAGATAACTTTGTAAGTATTTCCATGTTTATACTGATGGCGGTGTAGATATACCGATGTTTATAGAGATAGCAGTGGAGATATTTCCATGTTTATACAGATAGTGGTGTGGTTATTTCCATGTTTATATAGATAGCGGTGTAGATATTTCCATGTTTATACAGATATCGGTGTAGATATTTCCAAGTTTACAGAGATAGCGGTGTAGGTATATCCATCTTTGCACAGATTGCGGTGTAGGTATTGCCAAATTTACACAGATAGCGGTGTAGATATTTCCAGGTTTACACAGATAGCTATGTAGATATTTCCATGTTTACAGAGATAGCATTGTACATATTTCCATGTTTATACAGATTGCGGTGTAGTTATTTCCATGTTGATACAGATATCGGTGTAGATATTTCCATGTTTATACAGGTAGCGGAGTAGAAATTCCCATGTTGATACAGATCGCTTTGTAGACATTTCCAACTTTCTGCAGATGTCAGTGTAGATATTTCCAAGTTTACACAGATGGCAGTGTAGATATTTCCATGTTTATACAGATGTCTGTGTAGATATTTCCATGTTTATGCAGATGGCGGTGTAGGTATTTCCATGTTTATAGAGATGGCGGTGTAGTTATTTCTATGTTTACAGAGATAGCGGTGTAAATATCTCCATGTTTATAGAGATGGTGTTGTAAGTATTTTCATGTTTATAGAGATAGCGGTGTAGATATTTCCATGTTTATACAGATAACGGTGTTGGTATTTCCATGGTTGTACAGATAGCGGTGTAGATATTTCCATGTTTATACAGCTCACGGTGTAGATATTTCCATCTTTATACAGATGGCAGTGTAAATATTTCCATGTTTATACAGATAGCGGTGAAGATATTTCCATGTCTATAGAGATAGCGGTGTAGGTATTTCCATATTTATACAGATTGTGGTGTAGATATTTCCAACTTTATACAGACGGCGGTGTAGATATTTCCATGTTTATACAGATGGCAGTGAAGATATTTCCATGTTTATACAGATAGTGGTTTAGATATTTCCATGTTTATACAGATGGCGGTGTAGATACATCCATGTTTCTGAAGATGGCGGTGTAGATATTTTCATGTATATAGAGATTGCAGTGTAGGTATTTCCATGTTTATAGAGATAGCGGTGTGGATATTTCCATATTTATACAGATAGCGGTGTAGTTATTTCCATGTTCATACAGATCGCGGTGTAGTTATTTCCATGTTTATACAGATAGTGGTGTAGATATTTCCATGTTTATACAGATAGCGGTGTAGATATTTCCATGTTTACAGAGATGGCAGTGTAGATATTTCCATCTTTGAACAGATTGTGGTGTAGATATTTCCATCTTTACAGAGATAGCGGTGTAGTTATTTCCAAGTTTACACAGATAGCTGTGTAGATATTTCCATGTTTACACAGATAGCGTTGTAGATATTTCAATGTGTATACAGATAGCAGTGTAGATATTCCCAGGTTTATACAGATAGCGGTGTAGATATTTCCACGTTTATACAGACAGCGTAGATATTTCCACGTTTATACAGATAGCCGTGTAGGTATTTCCACGTTTACACAGATAGCGGTGTAGATATTTCCACGTTTATACAGATAGCGGTGTTGATATTTCCATCTTTATACAGATAGCGGAGTAGCTATTTCCATGTTTATAGAGATGGCGGTGTAGTTATTTCTATGTTTACAGAGATAGCGGTGTAAATATCTCCATGTTTATGCAGATGGTGGTGTTGATATTTCCATGTTTACAGAGATAGCGGTGTATATATTTCCATCTTTGCACAGATTGCGGTGTAGATATTTCCATCTTTACACTTATAGCTGTGTAGATATTTCCAAGTTTACACATACAGCTTTGTAGACATTTCCATGTTTATGCAGATAGCTGTGTAGATATTTCCATGTTTATACGGATAGCGGTGTAGATATTTCCATGTTTATACAGATTGCGGTGTTGGTATTTCCATGTTTATACAGATAGCGGTGTAGATATTTCCCTGTTTATACAGCTCGCGGTGTAGATATTTCCATCCTTATACAGCTGGCAGTGTTGATATTTCCATGTTTATAAAGATATTTGTGTAGATATTTCCAGGTTTATACAGATGGCGGTGTAGATAGTTCCATGTTTCTGGAGATGGTGGTGTAGATGTTTTCATATATATAGAGATGGAGGTGTAGATATTTCCATGTTTATAGGGATTGCGGTGTAGATATTTCCATGTTTATAGAGATAGCGGTGTAGGTATTTCCATGTTTATAGAGATAGCGATGTAGATATTTCCATGTTTATACAGATAGCGGTGAAAATATTTCCATGTTTATACAGATGATGGTGTAGATATTTCCATGTTTATAGAGATAGCGTTGTAGAAATTTCCATGTTTATACAGATAGCGGTGTAGATATTTCCATGTTTATACAGACCGCGGTGTAGATATTTCCACGTTTATACAGATAGCGGTGCAGATATTTCCATGTTTGTACAGATGGCGGTGTTGATATTTCCATCTGTACACAGATGACCATGTTGATATTTCCATGTTTATACAAATGACGGCACAGATATTTCTATGGATATGTAGATGGCGGTGTAGATATTTCCATGTTTATACAGATAGCGGTGTATTTATTTCCATGTTTGTATAGATAGCGGTGTAGATATTTCCATGTATATACACATGACTGTGTAGATATTTCCATGTTTATACAGGTGGCGGTGTAGATATTTCCATGTTTATACAGATGGCGGTGTATATAATTCCATGTTTATAGAAATAACTTTGTAATATTTCCATGTTTATACAGATGGCGGTGTAGATATTTCGATGTTTATAGAGACAGCATTGGATATATTTTCATGTTTATACAGATAGCGGTGTAGATATTTCGGTGTTTTTACTGATCACGGTGTAGATATTTCCATGTTTATACAGATGGCGGTGTAGATATTTCCATATTTATACAGATGTCTGTGTATATATTTCCATGTGTATACCGGTGGTATTGTAGGTATTTCCATGTTTATACAGATGGTGGTGTAGATATTTCCGTGATAATTAGGATGACTGTGTAGATATTTCCATGTTTTTACAGATGGCAGTGTAGATATTTCTATGTTTATAGACATGGCGCTGTAGATATTTCCATGTTTATACAGATAAAGGTGGAGATATTTCCATGTTTATACAGACAGCAGTGGAGATATTACCATGTTTATACACATAGCGGTGTATATATTTCCATGTTTATAGAGACAGCGGTGTAGGTATTTCCATGTTTATACAGATAGCGGTGCGGATATTTCCATGTTTATACAGATGCCTATGCAGATATTTCCATATGTATACAGAGGGCTGTGTAGTTATTTCCATATTTAGTCAGATGGCAGTGTAGATATTTCCATGTTCCTACACATGACTGTGTTGTTATTTCCATGTTTATACAGATGGCTTTGCATGTATTTCCTTGTTTATAGAGATAGCGGTGTAGATATTTCCATGTTTATACAGATAGCGGTGTAGACATTTCCATGTTTATACAGATTGCGGTGTAGATATTTCCATGTTTATACAGATCGCCTTGTAGGTATTACCATGTTTATACAGATAGCGGTGTAGATATTTCCATGTTTTTACAGATATCAGTGTAGATATTTCCATGTATACACAGATTGCGGTGTAGATGTTTCCATCTTTCTACAGATGGCATTTTAGATATTTCCATGTTTTTACAGATGGCGGTGTAGATATTTCCATGTTTATATAGATGGTGGTGTAGATATTACCATGTTTATACAGATAGAGGTGTAGATATTTCCATGTTTATACAGATAGCAGTGTAGATATTTCCATGTATATACAGATGGCTCTGTAGTTATTTCCATGTTTATAGAGATGGGGGTGTAGATATTTCCATGTTTATACAGATAGCGGTGTAGATATTTCCATGTTTGTACAGATCGCGGTGTAGATATGTCCATGTTTATACAGACAGCAGTGGAGATATTTCCATGTTTATACCCATAGCTGTGTACATATTTCCATGTTTATAGAGACAGCGGTGTAGGTATTTCCATGTTTCTACAGATAGCGGTGAAGATATTTCTATGTTTATGCAGATGCCTATGCAGATATTTCCATATTTATACAGAGGGCAGTGTAGATATTTCCATGTTTATACAGATAGCATTGTAGGTATTTCCATGTTCCTACAGATGACTGTGTAGGTATTTCCATGTTTATACAGCTTTGTAGATATTTCCATGTTTATAGAGATAGCGGTGCAGACATTTCCAAGTTTATACAGATAGCGGTGTAAATATTTCCATGTTTATACAGATCGTGGTGTAGATATTTCCATGTTTATACAGATACCAGTGTCGATATTTACATGTTTATACAGACCACAGTGTAGGTATTTCCATGTTTATAGAGATAGCAGTGTAGATATTTTCATGTTTGTACTGATGGCGGTGTTGATATTTCCATCTATACACAGATTGCCGTGTTGCTATTTCCATGTGTATACAGATGGCATTGTAGATATTTCCATGTTTATACAGATGGTGATGTAGATATTTCCATGTTTATGCACATGACTGTGCATGAATTTCCATGTTTATACAGATGGCTTTGTAGATATTTCCATGTTTATAGAGATAGCGGTGTAGATATTTCCATGTTTATACAGATGGCGGTGTAGATATTTCCATGTTCATTGAGATAGCAGTGTTGATTTTTCCATGTTTATAGAGATAGCGGTGTGGATATTTCCATGTTTATACAGATAGGGGTGTAGATATTTCCATGTTTATAGAGATGGCGGTGTAGATATTTCCATGTTTATACAGATCACGGTGTAGATGTTTCCATGTTTATACAGATCATGGTGCAGATATTTCCATGTTTATACAGATCGCGGTGTTGATATTACCATGTTCATAGGGATAGCGGTGCAAATATTTCCACATTTATACAGATAGCGGTGTAGATATTTCCATGTCTATAGAGACAGCAGTGAAGATATTTCAATGTTTATAAAGATAGTGGTGTAGATGTTTCCATGGTTATACGGATATCAGTGTAGACATTTTCATGTTTATAGAGATAGCGGTGTAGATATTTCCCTGTTATACAGACAGCAGTGTAGATATTTCCATGTTTATACAGATAGAGGTGTATATATTTCATGTTTATAGAGATAGAAATTTAGATATATCCATGTGCATACAGAGAGCGGTGTAGATATTTCCGTGTTTATACAGATAGCGGTGGAGATATTTCCATGTTTCTACAGATAGCGGTGTAGATATTTCCATGTTTATGGAGATGGCGGTCTAGATATTTCCATGTTTATACAGATAGCGGTGTAGATATTTCCATGTTTATACAAATGGTGATGTAGATATTTCCATGTTTGTAGAGATAGCGTTTTAGATGTTACCATGTTCCTACTGATGGCGGTGTAGATATTTCCATGTTTCTACAGATAGCGGTGTAGATATTTCCATGCTTATAGAGATAGTAGTGCATATATTACCCTGTTTGTACAGATAGCGGTGTAGACATTTCCATGTTTATACAGATAGCTGTGTGGATATTTCCATGTTTATGGAGATAGTGGTGTAGATATTTCCATGTTTATACACATATTGGTGAAGCTATTTCCATATTTATAGAAATAGCGGTGTAGATATTTCCATGTTTATAAAGATAGCGGTGCAGATATTCCCAAGTTTATACAGATAGCGGAGTAGTTATTTCCAAGTTTAAAGAGAGAGCGATGTAGGTATTTCCATGTCTATACACATAGCTGTGTATATAATTCCATTTTTATAGAGATAGCGGTGTTGATATTTCCATCTTTATAGAGCTAGCGTTGTAGATATTTCCATGTTTATACAGATGGTGATGTAGATATTTCCATGTTTATGCACATGACTGTGCATGTATTTCCATGTTTATACAGATGGCTTTGTAGATATTTCCATGTTTATAGAGATAGCGGTGCAGATATTTCCATGTTTATACAGATAGCGGTGTAGATATTTCCATGTTTATACAGATGGCGGTGTAGATATTTCCATGTTCATTGAGATAGCAGTGTTGATTTTTCCATGTTTATAGAGATAGCGGTGTGGATATTTCCATGTTTATACAGATAGGGGTGTAGATATTTCCATGTTTATAGAGATGGCGGTGTAGATATTTCC
Source organism: Pan troglodytes (assembly GCF_028858775.2). Taxonomy (NCBI): domain Eukaryota; kingdom Metazoa; phylum Chordata; class Mammalia; order Primates; family Hominidae; genus Pan; species Pan troglodytes. The sequence goes on from NC_072418.2 coordinate 66,555,982, forward strand.
ATGTTTATACAGATCACGGTGTAGATGTTTCCATGTTTATACAGATCATGGTGCAGATATTTCCATGTTTATACAGATCGCGGTGTTGATATTACCATGTTTATAGGGATAGCGGTGCAAATATTTCCACATTTATACAGATAGCGGTGTAGATATTTCCATGTCTATAGAGACAGCAGTGAAGATATTTCAATGTTTATAAAGATAGTGGTGTAGATGTTTCCATGGTTATACGGATATCATTGTAGACATTTTCATGTTTATAGAGATAGCGGTGTAGATATTTCCCTGTTATACAGACAGCAGTGTAGATATTTCCATGTTTATACAGATAGAGGTGTATATATTTCATGTTTGTAGAGATAGAAATTTAGATATATCCATGTGCATACAGAGAGCGGTGTAGATATTTCCGTGTTTATACAGATAGCGGTGGAGATATTTCCATGTTTCTACAGATAGCGGTGTAGATATTTCCATGTTTCTACAGATAGCGGTGTAGATATTTCCTTGTTTATGGAGATGGCGGTCTAGATATTTCCATGTTTATACAGATAGCGGTGTAGATATTTCCATGTTTATACAAATGGTGATGTAGATATTTCCATGTTTGTAGAGATAGCGTTTTAGATGTTACCATGTTCCTACTGATGGCGGTGTAGATATTTCCATGTTTCTACAGATAGCGGTGTAGATATTTCCATGCTTATAGAGATAGTAGTGCATATATTACCCTGTTTGTACAGATAGCGGTGTAGACATTTCCATGTTTATACAGATAGCTGTGTGGATATTTCCATGTTTATGGAGATAGTGGTGTAGATATTTCCATGTTTATACACATATTGGTGAAGCTATTTCCATATTTATAGAAATAGCGGTGTAGATATTTCCATGTTTATAAAGATAGCGGTGCAGATATTCCCAAGTTTATACAGATAGCGGAGTAGTTATTTCCAAGTTTAAAGAGAGAGCGATGTAGGTATTTCCATGTCTATACACATAGCTGTGTATATAATTCCATTTTTATAGAGATAGCGGTGTTGATATTTCCATCTTTATAGAGCTAGCGTTGTAGATATTTCCATGTTTATACAGATAGTGGTGTAGATATTTCCATGTTTATACAAATAGTGGTGCAGATAATTCCATGTGTATAAAGATAATTGTGTAGATACTTCTATGTTTGTAGAGATAGCAGTGTAGACATTTCCATATTCATAGAAATACATGTGTAGATATGTCCCTCTTTCACAGATAGCAGTGTAGATATTTCCTTGTTTATACAGAAAATGGTGTACATATTTCCATGTTTATAGAGATAGTGGTGTAGATATTTCCCTGTTTATGCAGATAGCGGTGTAGTTATTCCCATGTTTATACACATAGCCTTGTCGATATTTCCATGTTTATAGAGATAGCGGTGTAGATATTTCCATGTTTATAGACATAGGGTTTTAGATATTTCCATGTTTATACAGATAGCTTTGTAGAGTCTTTCCATGTTTACAGAGAGACCATTGTAGATATTTCCATGTTTAGTCAGATAGCAGAGTAGACATTTCCATGTTTATAGAGATAGCGGTGTAGATATTTCCCAGTTTTACAGATAGCAGTGCAGATATTTCCATGTGTATAAAGATAGAGGTGTAGATATTAACACGTTTTTAGAGATAGCGCTGTAGTTATTTCCATGTTTATACAGATAACAGTGTAGATATTTCCATGTTTATTCACATAGTGTTGTAGATATTTCCATGTTTAATCAGATAGCGTTGTAGATATTTCCATGTTTCTATGGATAGCGGTGTAGATATTTCAATGTAAATACAGATAGCGGTGTAGATATTTCCATGTTTGTAGAGATGGCGGTGTAGATATTTCTATGTTTATAGAGATGGCATTGTAGATATTACCTTGTTTATACAGATAGCGGTGTAGATATTTCCAAGTTTATAGAGGTAGCGGTGTACATATTTCCATGTTTATATGGACAGCGGTGTAGATATTTCCATGTTTATACAGATGGGGCTGTAGATATTTCCATGTTTATAGAGATAGCAGTGTAGATATTTCCATGCTTATAAATATAACGGTGTAGATATTTCCATGTTTATAGAGACACCGGTGTAGCTATTTCCATGTTTATACAGGTAGCGGTGTAGATATTTCCATGTTTATAGAGATAGTGGTGTAGATATTTCCATGTTTATACGGATACTGGTGTAGATATTTCCTTCTTTATAGAGATGGCGGTGTACATATTTCCACGTTTATACAGATAGTTGTGTAGATATTTCCATGTTTATAGAGATAGTGGTGTAGATATTCACATGTTTATAAAAATGGCAGGGTAGATATTTCCAAGTTTATAGAGATAGCATTGCAGATATTTCCATGTTCCTACAGATGGCGGTGTAGATATTTCCATGTTTATAGAGATAGCGGTGTTGATATTTCCATGTTTATAGAGATAGCAGGCCAGATATTTCCTTGTTTATAGAGATAGTGGTGTAGATATTTCCATGTTTATATAGATAGTATTGTAGATATTTCCATGCTTATAGAGACAGCGGTGTAGATATTTCCATGTTTATACACATAGCCGTGTAGATATTTTCATGTTTATAGAGACAGCGGTGTAGGTATTTCCACGTTTATAGAGATAGCGGTTTAGATATTTCCACGTTTACAGAAAGTGGTGTAGATATTTCCACATTTACAGACATAACGGTATAGATATTTCCATGTTTATAGAGACAGCGGTGTAGTTATTTCCATGATCATAGAGATAGCGGTGTAGATAATTCCATGTTTACAGAGATGGCTGTGTAGTTATTTCTATGTATACACAGATATCGGTGTTGATATTTCCATGTTCCTGCAGATGGCAGTGTAGATATTTCCATGTTTAAAGAGACAGCCGTGTAGATATTTGCATGTTTACAGAGATAGTTTTGTAGACATTTCCATGTTTATACAGATAGTGTAGATATTTCCATTTTTACAGGGATAGCGCTGCATATATTTCCTTGTTTATACAGATAGCGGTGAACATGTTTCCATCTTTATACAGAAAGCAGTGTAGAAATTTACAAGTTTATAGAGATAGCGGTGTAGATATTTCCAGGTTTATACAGATAGTGGTGTAGAAATTTCCACGTTTATATAGATAGCGGTGTAGATATTTCCATGTTCATAGAGACAGTGGTGTAGATATTTCCACGTTTACAGAGATAGCGGTGTAGATATTTCCATGTTTATAGAGACAGCGATGTAGTTATTTCCATGTTTATGCAGATTGCTTTGAAGATATTGCCATGTCCATAGAAGCAGCGGTGTAGATATTTCCATGTTTATACGGATAGCGGTGTAAATATTTCCGTGTATGTACAGGTATTGGTGTAGATATTTCAATGTTTCTACAGCTATCGGTGTAGATATTTCCATGGTTATAGAGGTAGTGGTGTAGGTGTTTCCATCTTTATACAGATAGCGATATAGATATTTCCATGTTTATACAGATAGTGGTGAAGATATTTCCATGTTTATACAGATAGCGGTGTAGATATTTCCATGTTTATAGGGAGAGCGGTGTATATATTTCCATGTTTATACAGATGACTGTGTAGATATTTGCATGTTTATACAACTGGCGTTGTAGATATTTCCATGTTTATAGAGATAACGATGTAGATATTTCCATGTTTATAGAGATAGCGGTGTAGATATTTCGACGTTTATAGAGATCACGGTGTAGATATTTCCATATTTATACTGATAGCATTGTAGATATTTCCACGTTTATAGAGATAGCGGTGCAGATATTTCCACATTTTACAGATAGCGGTGTAGATTTTCCATCGTTATACAGATAGCGGTGTACATATTTCCATGTTTGCACAGATAACGGTGTAGATATTTCCATATCTACACAGATAGCATTGCAGATATTTCCATGTTTATAATGATACCGGTGTAGATATTTCCATGTTTATACAGATTGCGGTGTAGATATTTCCATGTTTATGCATACGGCGGTGTAGATATTTTCATGTTTATAGAATGGCGGTGTAGATATTTCCATGTTTATAGAGATAGCGGTGTAGATATTTCCATGTTGATAGAGATCACGGTGAAGGTATTTCCATGTTAGAGTGATAGCGGTGTAGATATTTCCATGTTTGTACAGATAGCGGTGTAGATAATTCCATATTCATACGGATAGCGGTGTTGATATTTCCATGTTTATAGAGATTGCTGTGTAGTTATTTCCATGTTTATACAGACGGCAGTGTAGATATTTCCACGTCTATACAGATGGTGGTGTAGATATTTCCAGGTTTATAGAGATGAGTCTGTAGGTATTTCCATGTTTATACAGATGTCGGTGTAGATATTTTCATGTTTATAGAGATAGCGATGTAGATATTTCCATGTTTATAAAAATAGCGGTGTAGATATTTACATGTTTATAAGTACAGCGGTGTTGATATTTCCATGTTTATAGGGATAGCGGTGTAGACATTTCCATGTTTATACAGATAGCGCTGTAGGTATTTCCACGTTTATACAGATGGCGGTGTAGATATTTCCATGTTTATACAGATGTCAGTGTAGACGCTTCCATGTTTATGCAGATGGCGGCGTAGATATTTCCATGTTTATAAATATGGCGATGTAGATATTTCCATGTTTACAGAGATGGCGGTGTAGCTACTTCCATGTTTATAGAGAAAGCGGTGTAGATATTTCCATGTTTATAGAGATGGCATTGTAGATATTTCCTTGTTTATACAGATGGCAGTGTAGATATTTCCATGTTAATAAAGATTCTGGTGTAGATATTTCCATGTTTATACAGATGGCAGTGTAGATATTTCCATGTTTATACAGATATGGGTGTAGATATTTCCATGTTTATAGAGATGGCGATGTAGATATTTCAATGTTTATAGAGATAGCGGACTACATACTTCCATGTTTATAGAGATAGCTGTGTAGATATTTCCTTGTTTATACACATGGCGGTGTAGATATATCCATGTTTATAAAGAAAGCGGTGTAGATATTTCCATGTTTATAAAGATGGCGCTGTAGATATTTCCATGTTTGTACAGATGGCCGTGTAGATATTCCCATGTTTATACAGATGGATGTGTAGATATTTCCATCTTTATTGAGATGGCGGTGTAGATATTTCCATGTTTATACAGATAGCGGTGTAAATATTTCCATGTTTATAGTGATGGCGGTGTAGATATTTCCAAGTTTATAGAGGTAGCGTTGTAGATATTTCCATGTTTATAGAGATGGCGGTGTAGTTATTTCCTTGTTTGTACCAATGGCGGTGTAGATATTTCCATGATTATAAAGATAGCGTTGTAGATATTTCCATGTTTATAGTGATAGCAGTGTTGCTATTTCCATGTTTATACAGATGGCAGTGTAGCTATTTCCATGTTTTTACAGATGGCAATGTGAATATTTCCAAGTTTATAAAGATAGTGGTGTAGATATTTCCATATTTATACAGATGGCGGTCAGGATATTTCCATGTATTTACAGATGGCGGTGTAGATATTTACTTGTTTATACAGATGGCGGTGTAGATATTTCAATGTTTATAAAGAAAGCGGTGTAGATATTTCCATGTTTATGCAGATAGCGGTGGAGTTATTTCCAGGTTTATATGGATAGCGGTGTAGATATATCCACATTTATACAGATAGCGGTGTAGATATTTTCATTTATACACAGATGGCTGTGTAGATATTTCCATGTGTATACAGATGGCAGTGTAGATATTTCCACGTTGTACAGCTCACGGTATAGGTATTTCCATTTTTATACAGACGGCAGTGTAGATATTTCTATGTTTATACAGATTGCGGTGTGGATATTTCCATGTTAATTGAGATGGCGGTGTAGTTAGTTCCATACTTATGTAGATGGCGGTGTAGTTATTTTCATGTTTATGCAGGTTGCGGTGTAGATATTTCCATGCTTATACAGCTCGCGGTATAGATATTTCCATCTTTCTACAGATGGCAGTGTAGATATTTCCCTGTTTATACAGATGGCGGAGTAGATATTTCCATGTTTGTACAGATAGCGGTGTAGATATTTCCATGTTTATACAGATAGCGGTGTAGATATTTCCACGATTATACAGATAGCGGTGTAGGTATTTCCACGTTTATACAGATAGCGGTGTAGATATTTCCATGTTTATAGAGATAGCGGTGTAGATATTTCCATGTTTATACAGATAGCGGTGGGGATATTTCCATGTTTATACAGATTGCGGTGGAGATATTTCCGTGTTTCTACAGATGGCGGTGTAGATATTTCCAGGTTTATGCAGATAGTGGTGTAGATATTTCCATGTTTATACATATAGCGGTGTAGATATTTCCATGTTTATACCGATTGTGGTGTAGGTATTTCCATGTTTATACAGATAGCAGTGTAGATATTTCCATGTTTCTACAGATGGCTGTGTAGATATGTCCAAGAGTATACAGATGGCTGTGTAGATATTTCCATGTGTATACAGATGGGAGTGTAGATATTTCCATGTTTATACAGATGGAGGTGTAGATATTTCCATGTTTACACAGATAGCGGAGTAGATATTTCCATGTTTAAACAGTAACGGTGGAGATATTTCCATGTTTATACACATGGCGGTGTAGATATTTCCATGCTTATAGAGATGGCTGTGTAGATACTTCCATGTTTATACAGATGGTTGTGAAGATATTTCCATGTTTATACAGATGGCAGTGTAGATTTTCCCATGTTTATACAGATAGTGGTGTGGAAATTTCCATGTTTATACAGATGTCTGTGTAGTTATTTCCATGTTTATACAGATGGCGGTGTAGATATTTCCATGTTTTTAGATATAGCCCTGTAGATATTTCCATGTCTACACAGATAGCGGTGTAGACCTTTCCAGGTTTATAGAGATAGCGGTGTAGATATTTCCATATTTATACAGATAGAGGTGTAGATATTTCCATGTTTATACAGATAGCGGTGTAGATATTTCCATGTTTATACAGATAGCCGTGTAGATCTTTCCATGTTTATACAGATAGCGGTGTAGATATTTCCACGTTTATAGAGATGACCGTGTAGATATTTCCATGTTTATACAGATGGCAGTGTAGATATTTCTATGTTTATTCAGATATTGGTGTAGATATTTCCATGTTTATGCAGATGACTCGGTAGATATTTCCATGTTTATACAGATGGCCGTGTAGATATTTCCATGTTTATAGAGATAGACATGTAGATATTTCCATGTTTATACAGATAGTGGTGTAGATATTTCCATGTTTATACAGAGGACCGTGTAGGTATTTCCAGGTTTATTCAGATGGCGGTGCAGGTATTTCGATGTTCATAGAGATAGCCATGTAGATATATCCATGTTTATAGAGATATTTTTGTTGATATTTCCATGTTTATACAGATATTTTTGTTGATATTTCCATGTTTATGCAGAGAGCGGTGTAAATATTTCCATGTTTATAAAGATAGTGGTGTAGATATTTCCATGTTTATACAGATGGCAGTGTAGATATTTCTATGTTTATTCAGATATTGGTGTGGATATTTCCATGTTTATACAGAAGACTCTGTAGATATTTCCATGTATATACAGATGGCCGTGTAGATATTTCCATGTTTATAGAGATAGCCATGTAGATATTTCCATGTTTATACAGATAGTGGTTGAGATATTTCCATGTTCATACAGATGACCGTGTAGGTATTTCCATATTTATTCAGATGGCGGTGTAGATATTTCCATGTTCATAGAGATGGCCATGTAGTTATTTCCATGTTTATACAGATATTGTTGTTGATATTTCCATGTTTATGCAGATAGTGGTGTAAATATTTCCATGTTTATAAAGATAGTGGTGTAGATATTTCCATGCTTATACAGATAGCGGTGGAGATATTTCCATGTTCATACAGACAGCGCTGTAGACATTTCCATGTTTATATAGACTGCGGTGTAGATCTTTCCATGTTTATACAGATAGCTTTGTAGATATTTCCATGTTTACACAGATAGCGGTGTAGATATTTCCATGTTTACACAGATAGCGTTGTAGGTATTTGCATGTTTGTACAGATAGCAGTGTAGATATTTCCATGTGTATACAGGTAGCGGTGTAGATGTTTCCATGTTTATATGGGTTGCGGTGTAGGTATTTCCATGTTTACAGAGATAGCGGTGTAGATATTTCCAAGTTTATACAGATGGCTGTGTAGATATTTCCATGTGTATACAGATGGAAGTGTAGATATTTCCATGTTTATACAGATGGAGGTGTAGATATTTCCATGTTTATACAGATAGCGGTGTAGATATTTCCACGATTATACAGATAGCGGTGTAGATATTTCCACGTTTATACAGATAGCGGTGTAGATATTACCATGTTTATAGAGATAGCGGTGTAGATATTTCCATGTTTATACAGATAGCGGTGGGGATATTTCCATGTTTATACAGATTGCAGTGGAGATATTTCCGTGTTTCTACAGATGGCGGTGTAGATATTTCCAGGTTTATGCAGCCAGTGGTGTAGATATTTCCATGTTTATACATATAGCGGTGTAGATATTTCCATGTTTATACAGATAGTGGTGTAGATATTTCCTTGTTTATACAGAGGACCGTGTAGGTATTTCCAGGTTTATTCAGATGGCGGTGTAGATATTTCGATGTTCATAGAGATAGCCATGTAGATATTTCCATGTTTATACAGATATTTTTGTTGATATTTCCATGTTTATGCAGATAGCGGTGTAAATATTTCCATGTTTATAAAGATAGTGGTGTAGATATTTCCATGCTTATACAGATAGCGGTGGAGATATTTCCATGTTTATACAGACAGCGATGTAGATATTTCCATGTTTATACAGACAGTGTTGTAGATCTTTCCATGTTTATACAGATAGCGTTGTAGATATTTCCATGTTTACACAGATAGCGGTGTAGGTATTTCGACGTTTACACAGATAGCGTTGTAGATATTTGCATGTTTGTACAGATAGCAGTGTAGATATTTCCATGTTTATACAGATAGAGGTGTAGATGTTTCCATGTTTATACAGATTGCGGTGTAGCTATTTCCATGTTTGCAGAGGTAGCGGTGTAGATATTTCCAAGTTTATACAGATGGCTGTCTAGATATTTCCATGTGTATACAGGTGGAAGTGTAGATATTTCCATGTTTATACAGATGGAGTTGTAGATATTTCCATGTTTATACAGATAGCGGTGTAGATATTTCCACGATTATACAGATAGCGGTGTAGATATTTCCACGTTTATACAGATAGCAGTGTAGATATTTCCACGTTTATTCAGATAGCGGTGTAGATATTTCCATGTTTATAGAGATAGCGGTGTAGATATTTCCATGTTTATACAGATAGCGGTGTAGATATTTCCATGTTTATACAGATAGCAGTGGGGATATTTCCATGTTTATACAGATAGCAGTGGAGATATTTCCATGTTTATACAGATGGTGGTGTAGATATTTCCAGGTTTATACAGATAGTGGTGTAGATATTTCCATGTTTATACAAATATTGGTGTATATATTTCCATGTTTCTACAGATGGCTGTGTAGATATTTACATGCGTATACAGATGGCTGTGTAGATATTTCCATGTTTATACAGATGGGAGTGTAGTTATTTCTATGTTCATACAGATGGAGGTGTAGATATTTTCATGTTTACACAGATAGCGGAGTACTTATTTACATGTTTAAACAGATAGCGGTGGAGATATTTCCATGTTTATACAGATGGCGGTGTAGATATTTCCATGTTGATAAAGATTGCGGTGTAGCTATTTCCATGTATATAGAGATAGCGGTGTAGGTATTTCCATGTATCTACAGATGGCTGTGTAGATATTTCCATGAGTATACAGATGGCAGTGTAGATACTTCCATGTTTATAAAGATGGTGGTGTAGATATTTCCCTGTTTATACAGATGACTGTGTATATATTTCCATGTTTTTACAGATGGCGGTCTAGATATTTCCATGTTTATACAGATAGCAATGTAGATATTTCCATGTTTATAGAAATGGCTCTGTAGATATTTCCAAGTTTATACAGATGGCAGTGAAGGTATTTCCATGTTTATACACATAGTGGTGTAGATATTTCCATGTTTATACAGATGACAGTTTAGATATTTCCATTTTTATGCAGATGGCGGTCTAGATATTTACATGTTTATACAGATAGCGGTGTAGATATTTCCAAGTTTATACAGATAGTGGTGTAGATATTTCCATGTTTATACAGATTGCGGTGTAGTTATTTCCATGTTTACAGAGATAGCGGTGTAGATATTTCCAAGTGTATACAGATGGCTCTGTAGATATTTCCATGTGTATACAGATGGCAGTGTAGATATTTCCATGTTTATACAGATGGAGGTGTAGATATTTCCATGTTTATACAGATTACTCTGTAGATATTTTCATATTTTTACAGATGGCGGTGTAGTTATTTCCATATTTCTACAGATAGCGGTGTGGCTATTTCCATGTTTATACAGATAGCGGTGTAGGCATTTCCATGTTTATAGAGATGACTGTGTAGATATTTCCATATTTATACAGATGGCAGTGTAGATATTTCTATGTTTATTCAGATATTGGTGTAGATATTTCCATGTTTATACAGATGACTCTGTAGATATTTCCATGTTTATACAGATGGCCGTGTAGTTATTTCCATGTTTATAGAGATATCCATGTAGATATTTGCATGTTTATACAGATAGTGGTGTAGATATTTCCATGTTTATACAGAGGACCCTGTAGGTATTTCCATGTTTATTCAGATGGCGGAATAGATATTTCCATGTTCATAGAGATAGCCATGTAGATATTTCCATGTTTATACAGATACTGTTGTTGAAATTTCCATGTTTATGCAGATACAGTTGTAAATATTTCCATGTTTATAAAGATAGTGGTGTAGATATTTCCATGCTTATACAGATAGCGCTGGAGATAGCTCCATGTTTATACAGACAGCGTTGTAGATATTTCCATGTTTATACAGACAGCAGTGTAGATCCTTCCATGTTTATACAGATAGCGTTGTAGATATTTCCATGTTTACACAGATAGCGGTGTAGGTATTTCCATGTTTACACAGATTGCGTTGTAGATATTTGCAAGTTTGTACAGATAGCGGTGTAGATATTTCCATGTTTATACAGATAGCGGTGTAGATGTTTCCATGTTTATACAGATAGTGGTGTAGATATATCCATGTTTATACAGATAGCGGTTTAGATATTTCCATGTTTATAGAGATAGTGGTGTAGATATTTCCATGTTTATACACATAGCGGTGGGGATATTTCCATGTTTATACAGATAGCGGTGGAGATATTTCCATGTTTATACAGATGGCCGTGTAGATATTTACAGGTTTTACAGATAGTGGTGTAGTTATTACCATGTTTATACAGATAGCGTTGTAGATATTTCCATGTTTATACTGATAACGGTGTAGATATTTCCCTGTTTATGGAGATACCAGTGTAGATATTTCCATGTTTGTACAGATAGCGGTGTAGATATTTCCATGTTTATAGGGATAGTGTTGTAGATATTTCCATGTTTATACAGATAGCGGTGTAGGTATATCCATGTTTATAGAGATTGCGGTGTACATATTTCCATATTTATAGAGACAGCGGTGTATTCATTTCAATGTTTATACAGATGGCGGTGTAGATATTTCCATGTTTATACAGATGTCAGTGTAGACGCTTCCATGTTTATGCAGATCGCGGAGTAGATATTACCATGTTTATAAATATGGCGATGTAGATATTTCCATGTTTACAGAGATGGCGGTGTAGCTGCTTCCATGTTTATAGAGATAGCGGTGTAGATATTTCCATGTTTATAGTGATGGCATTGTAGACATTTCCTTGTATATACAGATGGCGGTGTAGATATTTCCATGTTAATAAAGATTCCGTTGTAGATATTTCCATGTTTATACAGATGGCTGTGTAGATATTTCCATGTGTATACAGATGGAAGTGTAGATATTTCCATGTTTATACAGATGGCAGTGAAGGTATTTTCATGTTTATACACATAGTGGTGTAGATATTTCCATGTTTATACAGATCACTGTTTAGATATTTCCATTTTTATGCAGATGGCGGTGTAGATATTTCCATGATTAATACACATAGTGGTGTAGATATTTCAATGTTTACACAGATGACTGTTTAGATATTTCCATTTTTATGCATTTGGCGGTGTAGATATTTCCATGTTTATAGAGATAGCGTTGTAGATATTTCCAAGTTTACCCAGATAGTGGTGTAGATATTTCCATGTTTGTGCAGATAGCGGTGCAGATATTTCCATGTTTATACAGATTGCGGTGTAGGTATTCCCATGTTTACAGGGATAGCGGTGTAGATATTTCCAAGTTTATATAGATGGTTGTGTAGATATTTCTATGAGTATACAGATGGCAGTGTGGATATTTCCATGTTTATACAGATGGAGGTGTAGATATTTCCATGTTTATACAGATTACTCTGTAGGTATTTTTATATTTTTACACATGACAGTGTAGATATTTCCATGTTTCTACAGATAGCGTTGTGGCTATTTCCATGTTTATAGAGATAGCGGTGTAGATATTTCCATGTTTATAGAGATGACTGTGTAGATATTTCCAAGTTTATACAGATGGCAGTGTAGATATTTCTATGTTTATTCAGATATTGGTGTGGATATTTCCATGTTTATACAGATGACTCTGTAGATATTTCCATGTTTATACAGATGGCCGTGTAGATATTTCCATGTTTATACAGATAGCCATGTTGATATTTCCATGTTTATACAGATAGTGGTGCAGAAATTTCCATGTTCATACATATGACCGTGTGGGTATTTCCATGTTTATTCAGATGGCGGTGTAGATATTTCCATGCTTATACAGATAGCGGTGGAGATATTTCCATGTTTATACAAACAGCGATGTAGATATTTCCATGTTTATACAGACTGCGGTGTAGATCATTCCATGTTTATACAGATAGCGTTCTAGATATTTCCATGTTTACACAGATAGCGGTGTAGATATTTCCATGTTTACAGAGATAGCGGTGTAGATATTTGCATGTTGTACAGATAGCAGTGTAGATATTTCCATGTTTATACAGATAGCGGTGTAGATGTTTCCATGTTTATACGGATTGCGGTGTAGGTATTTCCATGTTTCAGAGATAGCGGTGTAGATATTTCCAAGTTTATACAGATGGCTTTGTAGATATTTCCATGTGTATACAGATGGAAATGTAGATATTTCCATGTTTATACAGATAGCGGTGTAGATATTTCCACTTTTATACAGATAGCGGTGGGGATATTTCCATGTATGTACAGATAGCGATGTAGATTTTCCATGTTTATACAGACTGCGGTGTAGGTATTTCCATGTTTACACAGATAGCTGTGTAGATATTTCCATGATTACACAGATAGAGTTTTAGTTATTTCCATGTTTATACAGATAGCGGAGTAGATATTTCCATGTTTATACAGATAGCGGTGTAGTTATTTCCATGTTTACACAGATAGTGTTGTAGATATTTCCATGTTTATACAGATAGCGCTGTAGATATTTCCATGTTTATAAAGATAGCGGTGTAGATATTTCCATGTTTATAGAGATAGCGGTGGAGATATTTCCATGTTTATACAGATGGCGGTGTAGGTATTTCCAGGTTTATACAGATAGTGGTGTAGATATTTCCATGTTTATACAGATAGCGATGTAGATTTTCCATGTTTATACAGATAGCGGTGTAGGTATTTCCATGTTTATACAGATAGCGGTGTAGATATTTCCATGTTTCTACAGATGGCTGCGTAGATATTTCCAAGGGTATACAGATGGCTGTGTAGATATTTCCATGTGTATACAGATGGGATTGTAGATATTTCCATGTTTATACAGATGGAGGTGTAGATATTTCCATGTTTACACAGATAGCGGAGTAGATATTTCCATGTTAAACAGATAGGTGTGGAGATATTTCCATGTTTTTACAGATGTCGGTGTAGATATTTCCATGCTTATAGAGATGGCTGTGTAGATACTTCCATGTTTATACAGATGATTGTGTAGATATTACCATGTTTATACAGATGGCACTGTAGATTTTCCCGTGTTTATGCAGATATTTGTGTGGAAATTTCGATGTTTATACAGATGTCCGTGTAGATATTTCCATATTTATACAGATGGCGGTGTAGATATTTCCATGTTTATAGAGATAGCCATGTAGATATTTCCATGTTTACACCGATAGCGGTGTAGACATTTCCAGGTTTATAGAGATAGCGGTGTAGATATTTCCATATTTATACAGATAGAGGTGTAGATATTTCCATGTTTATACAGATAGCGGTGTAGATATTTCCATGTTTATACAGATAGAGGTGTAGATATTTCCATGTTTATACAGATCGTGGTGTAGATATTTCCATGTTTATACAGATAGCGGTGTAGATATTTCCATGTTTATACAGATAGCCGTGTACATATTTCCATGTTTACACAGATAACTGTGTAGATATTTCCATGATTACACAGATAGAGTTTTAGATATTTCCATGTTTACACAGATAGCGCAGTAGATATTTCCATGTTTATACAGATAGCAGAGTAGATATTTCCATGTTTACACAGATAGTATTGTAGATATTTCCATGTTTATACAAATGACTGTGTTGATATTTGTATGTTTATACAAATGGTGGTGTAGATATTTCCAAGTTTATGCAGATGGCGGTGTAGATATATCAAAGTTTATAGAACGGCGGTGTAGATATTTCCATGTTTATAGAGATAGCGGTTTAGATTTTTCCATGTTCATAGAGATAGCGGTGTAGGAATTTCCATGTTTATCGTGATAACGGTGTAGATATTTCCATGTTTATTCAGATAGTGGGGTAGATATTTCCATGTTTATACAGATAGCGATGCAGATATTTCCATATTAAACAGATAGCTGTGTAGATATTTCCATGTTTATAGAGATAGCGGCGTAGATATTTCAATGTTTATACAGATGACTCTTTAGATATTTCCATGTATATACAGAAGGCAGTGTAGATATTTCCATGTTTATAAAGATGGTGGTGTAGATATTTCCATGTTTATACAGATGACTGTGTAGATATTTGCATGTTTTTACAGATGGCGGTGTAGATAGTTCCATGTTTATAGAGATAGCAGTGTAGATATTTCAATGTTTATACAGACAGCGGTGTAGATATTTCCATGTTTATAAGAGATAGCGGTGTAGATATTTCCATGTTTATACAAATAGCGGTGTAGATATTTCCATGTTTATACAGATGGCGGTGTAGATATTTCCATGTTTATACAGATGGCGGTGTAGATATTTCCATGTTTATACAGATGGCGGTGTAGATATTTCCATGTTTATACAGGTGGCGGTGTAGATATTTCCATGTTTATACAGATGGCGGTGTAGATATTTCCGTGTTTATACAGGTGGCAGTGTAGATATTTCCATGTTTATAGGGATAGCGGTGTAGGAATTTCCATGTTTACAGAGATACCGGTGTAGATATTTCCATATTTGCGCAGATAGCAGTGTAGATATTGGCATCTTTACACAGATAGCGGTGTAGATATTTTCAAGTTTAGACAGATAGCGGTGTAAATATTTCCCTGTTTACACAGATAGCATTGTAGATATTTCCATGTTTCTACAGATAGCCGTGTAGATATTTCCTTGATGATACAGATAACGGTGTAGATATTTCCAGGTTTATACAGATAGCGGTTTAGATATATCCACTATTATAAAGATAGCGATGTAGATATTTCCACGTTTATGCAGGTCACGTTTAAGATATTTCCACGTTTATACAGATAGCGGTGTTGATATTTCCTTGCTTATACAGAGAGCGGTGTAGAAATTTCCATGCTTAAACAGATACCAGTGTAGATATTTCCATGTTTATACAGATAGCGGTGTAGATATTTCCATATTTATAGAGATAGCGGTGTAGGTATTTCCATGTTTATACAAATGGCGTTGTAGGTATTTCCATGTTTAAACAGATGGTGGTGTAGATATTTCCATGTTTATATAGATAGCGGAGTAGATATTTCCATGTTTATAAATATAGCAGTGTAGATATTTCCAAGTTTACACTGATAGCGATGTAGATATTTCCAAGTTTACACACATAGCTGTGTAGATATTTCCATGTTTACACACATAGCGTTGTAGGTATTTGCATGTTTATAGAGAGAGCGGTGTAGATATTTCCAAGTTTATACAGATAGCGGTATAGATATTTCCATGTTTATACAGATGGCAGTGTAGATATTTCCAGGTTTATACAGATGGCAGTGTAGGTATTTTCATGTTTATATAGAGAGCGGTGTAAATATTCCCATGTTTATACAGATAGTAGTGTAGTTATTTCCATACTTATACAGATAGTGGTATAGATATTTCCATGTTTATACAGATGGCGGTGTAGATATTTCCATGTTTATACAGATGGTGGTGTAGATATTTCCAGGTTTATACTGATAACGGTGTAGATATTTCCATGTTTATACTGATAGCGGTGTAGATATTAACAAGTTTACAGAGATAGATCTGTAGATATTTCCATGTTTACACAGATAGCGTTGTAGATATTTCCATGTTTATACAGATGGCAGTGTAGATATTTCCATGTGTATACAGGTGGCGTTGTAGTTATTTCGAAGTTTATACAGATCGCGGTTTAGATATTTCCATGTTTATACAGATAGTGGAGTACATATTTCCAAGTTTACAGAGATAGCGGTGTAGATATTTCCATCTTTGTAGAGACTTCGGTGTAGATATTTCCATCTTTACACAGATAGCGATGTAGATATTTCCAAGTTTACACATATAGCAGTGTAGATATTAGCATGTTTACACAAATAGCGTTGTAGATATTTCCATGTTTATACAGATGGCGGTGTAGATATTTCCATGTTTATACAGATAGTGGTGTAGATATATCCATGTTAATAAAGATAGCGGTGTAGATATTTCCATGTTGATACAGATTGCGGTGTAGATATTTCCATGTTTATAGAGATAGCAGTGTAGATATTTCCATGTATCTACAGATGGCTGTGTAGATACTTCCATGAGTATACAGATGGCAGTGTAGATATTTCCATGTTTATAAAGATGGTGGTGTAGATATTTCCCAGTTTATACAGATGACTGTGTATATATTTCCATGTTTTTACAGATGGCGGTCTAGATATTTCCATGTTTATACAGATGGAGGTGTAGCTATTTCCATATTTATACAGATGACTGTGTAGATATTTCCATGTTTTTACAGATACCGGTGTAGATATTTCCCAGTTTATACAGATAGCGGTGTAGATATATCCACGTTTATACACATCGTGGTGTTGTTATTTCCATGTTTATACAGATAGCGGTGAAGGTATTTCCATGTTTTTACAGGTAGCGGTGTAGAAATATCCATGTTTATACAGATCGCGTTGTAGATATTTCCATCTTTCCCCAGATGGCAGTGTACATATTTCCATGTTTATACAGATGGCTGTGTAGATATTTCCATGTTTATACAGATAGCGGTGTACATATTTCCGTGTTTATGCAGATGGCAGTGTAGAAATTTCCATGTTTATAGAGATGGTAGTGTAGATATTTCTATGTTTATAGAGTTAGCGTTTTAGATATTTTCATTTTTATAGACATAGCGGGTAGGTATTTCCATGTTTATAATGATAGTGTTTTAAATATTTCCATGTTTATACAGATAGCGGTGTAGATATTTCCATGTTTATACTGACAGCGCTGTTGGTACTTTCATGTTTATACAGACAGCGGTATAGGTATTTCCATATTTATACAGCTCACGGTGTAGATATTTCGATCTTTATACTGATGGCAGTGTAGATATTTCCATGTTTATACAGATAGCGGTGTAGATATTTCCATGTTTACAGAGATAGCGGTGTAGATATTTCCATTTTTGTACAGACTGCGGTGTAGATATTTCCATCTTTACACAGATTGCGGTGTAGATATTTCCATCTTTACACAGATAGCATTTTAGATATTTCCATGTTTACAGAGACAGCTGTGTAGATATTTCCATGTTTACACAGACAGCGTTGTAGATATTTCCATGTTTGTAAAGATTGCGGTATAGATATTTCCATGTTTGTACAGATAGAGTTCGAGATATTTCCATGTTTATACAGAAAGCGATGTAGATATTTCCATGGTTATACAGATAGCGGTGAAGATATTTCCATGTTTATACAGATAGCGGTTTAGATATATCCATGTTTATACAGATAGCGGTGCAGGTATTTCCATGTTTATAGAGATAGCGGTGTACATATTTCCATGTTTATACGGATAGCAGTGTGGCTATTTCCATGTTTATACAGATAGCGGTGTAGATATTTCCATGTTTATAGAGATGGCTGTGTAGATATTTCCTTGTTTATACAGATGACAATGTAGATATTTCCATATTTATACAGAAAGCGGTGTAGATATTTCCATGTTTATACAGATAGCGGTGTAGATATTTCCATGTTTATAGAGATGGCTGTGTAGATATTTCCTTGTTTATACAGATAGCGGTGCAGATGTTTCCATATTTATACAGATGGCCGGGTAGATAGTTCCATGTTTATGGAGTTGGCGGTGTAGATATTTTCATGTTTATAGAGTTGGCGGTGTAGATATTTCCATGTTTAGAAAGATAGCGGTGTAGGTATTTCCATGTTTTAAGAGATAGTGGTGTAGTTATTTCCATGCTTATACAGATGGCTGTGTAGATATTTCCATGTGTACACAGATGGCAGAGTTGATATTTCCATGTTTATACAGATGGAGGTGTAGATATTTCCATGTTTATACAGACGACTGTGTAGATATTTCCATGTTTTTACAGATGCCAGTGTAGCTATTTCCATGTTTATACAGATAGCGTTGTAGACATTTCTAAGATTATACAGATAGCAGTGTAGGTATTTCCATGTTTATACAGATAGCAGTGTAGGAAATTCCATGTTTATGCAGGTAATGATGTACATATTTCCATGTTTATACAGATAGCGGTGTGGACATTTCCATGTTTACAGAGATAGCGGTGTACGTATTTCCATGTTTACACAGATAGCGTTGTAGATATTTGCATGTTTGTACAGATAGCATTGTAGATATTTCCATGTTTATACAGATAGCGTTGTAGATGTTTCCATGTTGATACAGATTGCGGTGTAGGTATTTCCATGTTTACAGAGATAGCGGTGTAGATATTTCCAAGTTTATACAGATGGCTGTGTAGATATTTCCATGTGTATACAGATGAAAGTGTAGATATTTCCATGTTTATACAGATGGCGGTGTAGATATTTCCTTGTTTATACAGATAGCGCTGTAGATATTTCCATGTTTACAGAGATAGCGGTGTAGATATTTCCATCTTTGCACAGATTGCGGTGCAGATATTTCCATCTTTACACAGATAGCTCTGTAGATATTTCCAAATTTACACAGATAGCTGTGAAGTTATTTCCATGTTTACACAGATAGCCTTGTAGATATTTCCACCTTTATACAGATAGCGGTGTAGATATTTCCATGTTTATACATACAGCGGTGTAGATATTTCCATGTTTAAAGAAATGACGGTGAAGGAATTTCCATGTTTATAGAGATTGTGGTGTAGATATTTCCATGTATATATAGATAGCGAGGTAGATATTTCCATGTTTATACAGATAGCGGTGTTGGTATTTCCATGTTTGTACAGATAGCGGTGTGGATATTTCCATGTTTATACAGCTCACGGTGTAGATATTTCCATGTTTATACAGATAGTGATGTAGATATTTCCATGTATATGAATATACCCGTGTAGATATTTCCATGTTTATAGAGATAGCGGTGTAGATATTTCCATGTTTATTCAATAAGCGGTGTAGATATTTCCATGTTTATACAGATTGCGGTGTAGATATTTCCATGTTTATACAGATAGCCGTGTAGATATTTCAACGTTTATACAGCTAGCAGTGTAGATATTTCCATATGTATACAGATAGCGGTGGAGATATTTCCAGGTTTATTCAGATGGCGGTGTAGGTATTTCCAAGTTTATACAGATAGCAGTGCAGATATTTCCATGTTTACAGAGATAGCGCTGTAGATATTTCCATGTTTATACAGATGGCTGTGTAGATATTTCCATGTGTATACAGATGGTAGGGTATATATTTCCATGTTTATACAGATGGAGGTGTAGATATTTACATGTTTATACAGATGACTGTGTAGATATTTCCATGTTTTTCCGAATGGCGGTGTAGATATTTCCATTTTTATGCAGAGAGCGGTGTGGCTATATCCATGTTTATACAGATAGCGGTGAAGAGGTTTCCATGTTTATAGAGAGGGCTGTGTAGATATTTTCATGTTTATGCAGATGGCTTGGTAGATATTTCCATGTTTATAGAGATGGCCGTGTAGATATTTCCAAATTTATATAGATAATGGTGTAGATATTTCCATGTTTATACTGATGAGATTGTAGGTGCTTCCATGTTTATACAGATTGCGGTGTAGATATTTTCATGTTTCTAGAGATAGCCATGTAGATATTTCCATGTTTATACAGATAGCGGTGTAGACATTTCCATGTTTATAGAGATGGCGGTGTAGATATTTCCAAATGTATACAGATAGCCGTGTAGATATTTCCATTTTTATACAGATAGCGGTGTAGATATTTCCATGTTTATACAGATTCTGGTGAGATATTTCCATGTTTGCACAGATCGTGGTGTAGATATATCCATGTTTACAGAGATATCGGTATAGATATTTCCATATTTGCACAGATTGCGGTGTAGATATTTCCATCTTTACACACATATCGGTGTACATATTTCCAAGTTTACACAGATAGCTGTGTAGATATTTCCATGTTTATACAGATAGCGGTGTATATATTTCCATGTTTTTACAGATGGCTGTGTAGATATTTCCATGGGTATAGTGTTGGCAGTGTAGATATTTCCATGTTTATACAGATGGAGGTGTAGTTATTTTCATCTTTATACAGTTGACTGTGTAGATATTTCCATGTTTTTACAGATGGCGGTGTAGGTATTTCCATGCTTATACAGCTAGCGGTTGGGCTATTTCCATATTAATGCTGATAGCAGTGTAGATATTTCCATTTTTAAAGAGATGGCTGTGTAGATATTTCGTGTTTACACAGATGGCAGTGCAGATATTTCCTTGTTTATACAGATAGTGGTGTAGATATTTCCATGTTTATACAGATGACGGTGTAGGTACTTCCTTGTTTATACAGATGGCGGTGTAGATATTTCCATGTTTATAGAGATAGCGGTGTAGATATTTCCAAGTTTATACAGACAGCGTTGTAGATATTTCCATGTTTATGCAGATGGCAGTGTAGATATTTCCATGTTTATAGAGATAGCTGTGTAGATATTTCCATGTTTATATAGATGACTCTGTAGATATTTCCATGTTTATACAGATGGAGGTGTAGATATTTCCATGTTTATAGAGATAGCCCTGTAGATATTTCCATGTTTATACAGATATCGGTGTAGACATCTAAATGTTTATAGAGATAGCTCTGTAGATATTTCCATGATTATACAGATGGCGGTGTATATATTTCCAAGTTTATACAGATAGAAGTGCAGATATTTCCATGTTTATACAGATAGCGGTGTAGATATGTCCATGTTTCTACAGACGGCTGTGTAGATATTTCCATGGGTATACAGATGGCAGTGTAGATATTTCCATGTGTATACAGATGGGAGTGTAGATATTTCCATGTTTATACAGATGGAGGTGTAGATATTTCCATGTTTACACAGATAGCAGAGTAGATATTTCCATGTATAAACAGATAGCGGTGGGGATATTTCCACGTTTATACAGATGGCGGTGTAGATATTTCCATGTTTATACACATAGTGGTGGAGATATATCCATGTTTATACAGATAGCGGTGTAGATATTTCCATGATGATACAGATTGCGATGTAGCTATTTCCATGTTTATAGAGATAGCGGTGTGGATATTTCCATGTTTATACAGATAGGGGTGTAGATATTTCCATGTTTATAGAGATGGCGGTGTAGATATTTCTATGTTTCTACAGATCACCTTGTAGATATTTCCATGTCTATACAGATAATGGTGAAGATATTTCCTTGTTTATACAGATCACGGTGTTGATATTACCATGTTTATAGGGATAGCGGTGCAAATATTTCCACATTTATACAGATAGCGGTGTAGTTATTAGAATGTTTA
This sequence comes from Pan troglodytes, assembly GCF_028858775.2. Classification (NCBI taxonomy): domain Eukaryota; kingdom Metazoa; phylum Chordata; class Mammalia; order Primates; family Hominidae; genus Pan; species Pan troglodytes. Next base: position 66,578,494 of record NC_072418.2, read on the forward strand.
TGCATATAGCGGTGTAGATATTTCCATGTATAAACAGATGTCTGTGTATATATTTCCACGTTTAAACAGATGGCGGTGTAGATATTTCCTGGTTTATACAAATCGCGGTGTAGTTATTTCCATGTTTATACAGATATCGGTGTAGATATTTCCATGTATATACAGATGGCTGTGTAGATATTTCCATGTTTATAGAGATGGCTGTGTAGATATTTCCATGTTTATACAGATAGCGGTGCAGATATTTCCATGTTTGTACAGATGTCGGTGTTGATATTTCCATCTATACGCAGATGACTGTGTAGTTATTTCCGTGTTTATACAGATGGCGTCGCAGATATTTCCATGAATATGTAGATGGCGGTGTAGATATTTCCATGTTTATACAGATAGCGGTGTAGTTATTTCCATGTTTATATAGATAGCGGTGTAGATATTTCCATGTTTATACTGACCGTGGTGTAGGTATTTCCATATTTATAGAGATGGCGGTGTAGATAATTCCATGTTCATAGAGATAGCGTTGTTGATTTTTCCATGTTTATAGAGATATCGGCGTGGATATTTCCATGTTTATACAGATAGGGGTGTACATATTTCCGTGTTTATAGAGATGGCAGTGTAGATATTTCCATGTTTATACAGATCACGGTGTAGATATTTCCTTGTTTATACAAATAGTGGTGTAGTTATTTCCAGGTTTATACAGATATCGGTGTAGATATTTCCATGTATATACAGATGGCGGTGTAGATATTTCCATGTTTATAGAGATAGCTGTGTAGATATTTCCATGTTTATACAGATAGCGGTGTAGATATTTCCATATTTATACAGATGGTGGTGTAGATATTTCCATGTTTATACAGACAGCAGTGGAGATATTTCCATGTTTATACACATAGCGGTGTACATATTTCCATGTTTATAGAGACAGCGGTGTAGGTATTTCCATGTTTATACAGATGCCAATGTAGATATTTCCATATTTATACAGAGGGCTGTGTAGATATTTCTATGTTTATACAGATGTCTTTGTAGATATTTCCGTGTTCCTACACATGACTTTGTAGGTATTTCCATGTTTATACAGATGGCTTTGTAGATATTTCCATGTTTATAGAGATAGCAGTGCAGATATTTCCATGTTTATACAGATAGCGGTGTATATATTTCCATGTTTATACAGATCGTGGTGTAGATATTTCCATGTTTATACAGATAACTTTGTAAGTATTTCCAAGTTTATACAGATGGCGGTGTAGGTATTTCCTGGTTCATATAGATAACTTTGTAAGTATTTCCATGTTTATACAGATGACGGTGTAGATATTTCGATGTTTATACAGATAGCAGTGGAGATATTTCCATGTTTATACAAATAGCGGTGTAGTTATTTCCATGTTTATATAGATAGCCGTGTAGATATTTCTATGTATATACACATGGCTGTGTAGATATTTCCATGTTTATACAGATGGCGGTGTAGATATTTCCATGTTTATTCAGACAACTTTGTAAGTATTTCCATGTTTATACAGATGGCGGTGTAGATATTTCGATGTTTATACAGATAGCAGTGGAGATATTTCCATGTTTATACAAATAGCGGTGTAGTTATTTCCATGATTATATAGATAGCCGTGTTGATATTTCTATGTATATACACATCGCTGTGTAGATATTTCCATGTTTATACAGATGGCGGTGTAGATATTTCCATGTTTATACAGATAGCAGTGGAGATATTTCCATGTTTATACAGATACCGTTGTAGATATTTCCATGTTTATACTGATCACGGTGTAGATATTTCCATGTTTATAGAGATGGCGGTGTAGATATTTCCATGAACATACAGATAGCTGTGTTGATTTTTCCATGTTTATAGAGATAGCTGTGTGGCTATTTCCATGTTTATACACATAGGGTTGTAGATATTTCCATGTTTATACAGATAGCTGTGTAGATATTTCCATGTTTATACAGATCGTGGTGCAGATATTTCCATGTTTATACAGATCATGGTGTAGATATTTCCATGTTTATACAGACCGCAGTGTAGATATTTCCATGTATATAGAGATAGTGGTGTAGATATTTCCATGAACATAGAGATAGCTGTGTTGATTTTTCCATGTTTATAGAGATAGCTGTGTGGCTATTTCCATGTTTATACAGATAGGGGTGTAGATATTTCCATGTTTATACAGATGGCTGTGTAGATATTTCCATGTTTATACAGATCGCGGTGCAGATATTTCCATGTTTATACAGATCATGGTGTAGATATTTCCATGTTTATACAGACCGCAGTGTAGATATTTCCATGTATATAGAGATAGTGGTGTAGATATTTCCATGTTTGTACAGATGGCGGGGTTGATGTTTCCATCTATACACAGATTGCCGTGTAGGTATTTCCATGTGTATACAGATGGCATTGTAGATATTTCCAGGTTTATACAGACGGCGGTGTAGATATTTCCATGTTTATACTGATGACTCTAGAGGTATTTCCATGTTTTTACAGATGGCATTGTAGATACTTCCATGTTTATAGAGATAGCAGTGTAGATATTTCCATGTTTATACAGATGGCGGTGTAGATATTTCCATGTTTATAGAGATAGCGGTGTAGATATTTCCATATTTCTACATATAACGGTGAAGATATTTCCATGTTTATACAGATAGCCGTGTAAATATTTCCATGTTTATACAGATCACGGTTTAGATATTTCCATGTTTATAGAGATAGCGGTGTAGATATTTCCATGTTTATACAGATAGTGATGTAGATATTTCCATGTTTATACAGACCGCGATGTAAATATTTCCATGTTTACACAGAAAGTGGTGTAGTTATTTCCATGTTTATATAGATAGCGTTGTAGATATTCCCATGCATATACACGGCTGTGTAGATATTTCCATGTTTATACAGATGGCGGTGAAGATATTTCCATGTTTATTCAGATAACTTTGTAAGTATTTCCATGTTTATACAGATGGTGGTGTAGATATTTCGATGTTTATAGAGATAGCATTGGAGATATTTCCATGTTTATACAGATAGCGGTGTAGATATTTACATGTTTACACTGATCATGGTGTAGATATTTCCATGTTTATATAGCTGGCGTTGTAGATATTTCCATGTTTATACCTATAGCGGTGTTTTTATTTCCACGTTTATACAGATAGCGATGTAGATATTTCCATGTTTCTACAGCTCACGTTGCTGATATTTATATCTTTATACAGATGGCATTGTAGATATTTCCTTATTCACACTGATGGCGGTGTAGAGGTTTCCATGTTTATACAGATGGCGGAGTAGTTAGTTCCATGTTTATGAAGATGGCAGTGTAGATATTTTCATGTTTATAGAGATGGCGGTGTAGATATTTCCATGTTTATAGAGATAGCAGTGTAGATATTTACATGTTTATACAGATGGCTGTGTAGATATTTCCATGTTTATACAGATGGCATTGTAGATATTTCCATGTTTATACAGATGACTGTATAGCTATTTCCATGTTTTTACAGATGGCAGTGCAGATATTTCCATTTTTATAGAGATAGCGGTGAAGATATTTCCATGTTTGTACAGATGGCGGTGTTGATATTTCCATCTATACACAGATGGCCGTGTAGATATTTCCATGTTTATGCAGATTGCTTTGCAGATGTTTCCATGTTTATACAGATAACTTTGTAAGTATTTCCATGTTTATACAGATGGCGGTATAGATATTTCGATGTTTATAGAGAGAGCAGTGGAGATATTTCCATGTTTATACAGATAGCGGTGTAGATATTTCCATGTTTATACTGATCGTTGTGTAGATATTTCCATGTTTATACAGATGGCGGTGCAGATATTTCCAAGTTCATAGAGATAGCGGTGTTGATTTTTCCATGTTTATAGAGATAGCGGTGTGGATATTTCCATGTTTATACAGATAGGGTTGTAGATATTTCCATGTTTATAGAGATGGCGGTGTAGATATTCCCATGTTTATACGTATCACGGTGTAGATATTTGATTGTTTATACAAATAGCGGTGTAGTTATTTCCATGTTTATACAGATAGCGGTGTAGATATTTCCATGTATATACAGATGGCTGTGTAGATATTTCCTTGTTTATGCAGATGGCTGTGTAGATATTTCCATGTTTATACAGATCGCGGTGTAAATATTTCCATGTTTATACAGATCGCAGTGTAGATATTTCCATGTTTATACCGATAGCGGTTTAGATATTTCCATATTTTTACAGATATCGGTGTAGATATTTCCATGTTTACACTAATTGCGGTGTAGATATTTCCATCTTTCTACAGATGGCATTGTAGATATTTCCATGTTTATACAGATGGCGGTGTAGATATTTCCATGTTTATACAGAGAGCGGTGTAGATATTTCCATGTTTATAGAGATAGCGGTATAGATATTTCCATGTTTATAGACATAGCGGTGTAGATATTTCCATGTTTATAGAGATTGTGGTGTAGGTATTTCCATATTTATAGACATAGCGGTGTAGATATTTCCATGTTTATATAGATGGCGTTGCAGATATTTCCATGTTTATACCGATAGCGGTGTTGCTATTTCCACGTTTATACAGATAGCGATGTACATATTTCCGTAATTATAAAGCTCGCGGTGCAGATATTTATATCTTTATACAGATGGCATTGTAGATATTTCCTTATTCACACAGATGGCGGTGTAGATGTTTCCATGTTTATACAGATGGCGGAGTAGTTAGTTCCATGTTTATGGAGATGGCAGTGTAGATATTTTCATGTTTATAGAGATGGCGGTGTAGATATTTCCATGTTTATATAGATAGCAGTGTAGATATTTACATGTTTATACAGATGGCTGTGTAGATATTTCCATGTGTATACAGATGGCATTGAAGATATTTCCATGTTTATACAGATGACTGTATAGTTATTTCCATGTTTTTACAGATGGCAGTGCAGATATTTCCATGTTTATAGAGATAGCGGTGTAGATATTTCCATGTTCATAGAGATAGCGGTGTTGATTTTTCCATGTTTATACAGATAGCGGTTTGGATATTTCCATGTTTTTACAGATAGGGGTGTAGATATTTCCATGTTTATAGAGATGGCGGTGTAGATATTTCCATGTTTATACAGATCACGGTGTAGATATTTCCATCTTTCTACAGATCGCGGTGTAGATATTTCCATGTTTATACAGATCATGGTGTAGATATTTCCATGTTCATACAGATCGCGGTGTTGATATTACCATGATAATAGGGGTAGCGGTGCAAATATTTCCACATTTATACAGATAGCGGTGTAGTTATTAGCATGTTTAAACAGATAGCGGTGTATATATTTCCATGTATAAACAGATGTCTGTGTATATATTTCCATGTTTAAACAGATGGCGGTGTAGATATTTCCTTGTTTATACAAATAGCAGTGTAGATATTTCCATGTTTGTACAGATCATGGTGTAGATATTTCCTTGTTTAAACAAATAGCGGAGTAGTAATTTCCATGTTTATTCAGATAGCGGTGTAGATGTTTCGATGTATATACAGATGGCTGTGTAGATATTTCCATGTTTATACAGATGGCTCTGTAGATGTTTCCATGTTTACACAGATGACTTTGTAGGTATTTCCATGTTTATACAGATGGCGGTGTAGATATTTCCATGTTTATAGAGATAGCTGTGTAGATATTTCCATGTTTATACAGATAGCTGTGCAAATATTTCCATGTTTATACAGATGCCTATGCAGATATTTCCATATTTATACAGATAGCTCTGCAGATATTTCCATGTTTATACAGATGCCTATGCAGATATTTCCATATTTATACAGAAGGCTCTGTAGGTATTTCCATGTATATACAGAAGCTTTGTAGACATTTCCATGTTTATAGAGATAGCGGTGCAGATATTTCCGTGTTTATACAGATAGCGGTGTATATATTTCCATGTTTATACAGATCGTGGTGTAGATATTTCCATGTTTATACAGAAACTGGTGTAGATATTTCCAGGTTTATACAGACCGCAGTGCAGGTATTTCCCTGTTTATAGAGATAGCAGTGTAGATATTTCCATGTTTGTACAGATGGCGGTGTTGATGTTTCCATCTATACACAGATTGCCGTGTAGTTATTTCCATGTGTATACAGATGGCATTGTAGATATTTCCATGTTTATACAGATGGTGGTGTAGGTGTTTCCATGTTTAGACAGATGACTGTATAGGTATTTCCATGTTTATACAGATGACGGTGTAGATTTTTCCAAGTTTATTGAGATAGCGGTGTAGATATTTCCATATGTATACAGATAACGGTGTAGAAGATTCCATGTTTATACAGATAGCGGTGTAAATATTTCCATGTTTATACAGATCACGGTGTAGATATTTCCATGTTTATAGAGATAGCGGTGTGGATATTTCCATGTTTATACAGATAGCAGTGTGGATATTTCCATGTTTATACAGAACGCGGTGGAGATATTTCCATGTTTATACAGAACGCGGTGTAGATATTTCCATGTTTATACAGATAGCGGTGCAGATATTTCCATGTTTATACAGATGGCGATGTTGATATTTCCATGTATACACAGATGACCGTGTAGATATTTCCATGTTTATACAGATGGCGGTGCAGATATTTCCATGGATATATAGATGGCGGTGTAGATATTTCCATGTTTATACAGATAGCGGTGTAGTTATTTCCATGTTTATATAGATAGCGGTGTAGATATTTCCATGTATGTACACATGGCTGTGTAGATATTTCCACGTATATACAGATGGCGGTGTAGATATTTCCATGTTTATACAGATAACTTCGTAAGTATTTCCATGTTTATCCAGATGGCTGTGTAGTTATTTCGATGTATATAGAGATAGCAGTGGAGATATTTCCATGTTCATACAGATAGCGGTGTAGATATTTCCATGTTTATACTGATCGTGGTGTAGATATTTCCATGTTTATAGAGATGGCAGTGTAGGTATTTCCGTGTTCATAGAGATAGCGATGTTGATTTTTCCATGTGTATAAAGATAGCGGTGTGGATATTTCCATGCTTATACAGATAGGGGTGTAGATATTTCCATGTTGATAGAGATGGTGGTGTAGGTATTTCCATGTTTATACAGATCACGGTGTAGATATTTCCTTGTTTATACAAATAGCGATGTAGTTATTTCCATGTTTATACAGATATCGGTGTAGATATTTCCATGTATATACAGATGGCTGTGTTTATATTTCCATGTTTATACAGATGGCTGTGTAGATATTTCCATGTTTTCACAGATGGCTTTGTAGGTATTTCCATGTTTATACAGATGGCTGTGCAGATGTTTCCATGTTTACACAGATGACTTTGTAGGTATTTCCATGTTTATACAGATGGCGGTGTAGATATTTCCATGTTTATAGAGATAGCTGTGTAGATATATCCATGTTTATACAGATAGCTGTGCAAATATTTCCATGTTTATACAGATGCCTATGCAGATATTTCCATATTTATACAGATAGCTGTGCAGATATTTCCATGTTTATACATATGCCTATGCAGATATTTCCATATTTATACAGAGGGCTCTGTAGGTATTTCCATGTTTATACAGAAGCTTTGTAGATATTTCCATGTTTATAGAGATAGCGGTGCAGATATTTCCGTGTTTATACACATAGCGGTGTATATATTTCCATGTTTATACAGATCGTAGTGTAGATACTTCCATGTTTATACAGAAATTGGTGGAGATATTTCCAGGTTTATACAGACCGCAGTGTAGATATTTCCATGTTTATAGAGATAGCAGTGTAGATATTTCCATGTTTGTATAGATGGCGGTGTTGATGTTTCCATCTATACACAGATTGCCGTGTAGTTATTTCCATGTGTATACAGATGGCATTGTAGATATTTCCATCTTTATACAGATAGTGGTGTAGGTGTTTCCATGTTTAGACAGATGACTGTATAGGTATTTCCATGTTTATACAGATGACGGTGTAGATTTTTCCAAGTTTATTGAGATAGCGGTGTAGATATTTCCATATTTATACAGATAATGGTGTAGAAGATTCCATGTTTATACAGATAGCGGTGTAAATATATCCATGTTTATACAGATGACGGTGTAGATATTTCCATGTTTATAGAGATAGCGGTGTGGATATTTCCATGTTTATACAGATAGCGGTGTGGCTATTTCCATGTTTATACAGAACGCGGTGTAGATATTTCCATGTTTATAGAGATAGCGGTGCAGATATTTCCATGTTTATACAGATGGCGGTGTTGATATTTCCATGTATACACAGATGACCGTGTAGATATTTCCATGTTTATACAGATAGCGGCGCAGATATTTCCATGGATATGTAGATGGCGGTGTAGATATTTCCATGTTTATACAGATAGCGGTGTAGTTATTTCCATGTTTATATAGATAGCGGTGTAGATATTTCCATGTATGTACACATGGCTGTGTAGATATTTCCACGTATATACAGATGGCGGTGTAGATATTTCCATGTTTATACAGTTAACTTCGTAAGTATTTCCATGTTTATTCAGATGGCTGTGTAGATATTTCGATGTATATAGAGATAGCAGTGGAGATATTTCCATGTTCATACAGATAGCGGTGTAGATATTTCCATGTTTATACTGATCGTGGTGTATATATTTCCATGTTTATAGAGATGGCAGTGTAGGTATTTACATGTTCATAGAGATAGCGGTGTTGATTTTTCCATGTTTATAAAGATAGCGGTGTGGATATTTCCATGTTTATACAGATAGGGGTGTAGATATTTCCATGTTGATAGAGATGGCGGTGTAGGTATTTCCATGTTTATACAGATCACGGTGTAGATATTTCCTTGTTTATACAAATAGCGGTGTAGTTATTTCCATGTTTATACAGATATCGGTGTAGATATTTCCATGTATATACAGATGGCTGTGTTGATATTTCCATGTTTATACAGATGGCTGTGTAGATATTTCCATGTTTTTACAGATGGCTTTGTAGGTATTTCCATGTTTATACAGATGGCAGTGTAGATATTTCCATGTTTCTAGAGATAGCTGTGTAGATATTTCCATGTTTATACAGATAGCGGTGTAGATATTTCCATGTTTATACAGATCGTGGTGTGGATATTTCCATGTTTATACAGATAGCGGTGTATATATTTCCATGTTTTCCAGATATCGGTGTAGATATTTCCATGTTTACACAGATTGCGGTGTAGATATTTCCATCTTTCTACAGATGGTATTGTAGATATTTCCATGTTTATACAGACAGCGGTGTAGATATTTCCATGTTTATATAGATGGTGGTGTAGATATTACCATGTTTATACAGACAGCGGTGTAGATATTTCCATGTTTATACAGATCGTGGTGAAGATATTTCCATGTTTATTCAGATCGCGGTGTAGATATTTCCATGTTTATAGACATAGCGGTGTAGATATTTCCATGTTTATACAGATAGCGGTGTAGATATTTCCATGTTTATAGAGATAGCGGTGTAGGTATTTCCATGTTGATAGACATAGCGGTGTAGATATTTCCATGTTTATATAGATGGCGTTGTAGATATTTCCATGTTTATACCGATACCGGTGTTTGTATTTCCACCTTTATACAGATAGCGATGTAGAGATTTCCATGTTTATACAGCTCGCGGTGCAGATATATATATCTTTATACAGATGGCATTGTAGATATTTCCTCATTCACACAGATTTCGGTGAAGATGTTTCCATGTTTATACAGATGGTGACGTAGTTATTTCCATGTTTATGGAGATGGCAGTGTAGATATTTTCATGTTTATAGAGATGTCGGTGTAGATATTTCCATGTTTATAGAGATAGCAGTGTAGATATTTACATGTTTATACAGATGGCGGTGTAGATATTTCCATGTGCATACAGATGGCATTGTAGATATTTCCATGTTTATACAGATGACTGTATAGGTATTTCCATGTTTTTACAGATGGCAGTGCAGATATTTCCATGTTTATGGAGATAGCGATGTAGATATTTCCATGTTTGTACAGATGGCGGTGTTGATATTTCCATCTATACACAGATGGCCGTGTAGATATTTCCATGTTTATACAGATGGCGGCATAGGTATTTCCATGGACATGCAGATGGCGGTGTAGATATTTCCATGTTTATACAGATAGCGGTGTAGATATTTCCATGTTTACACAGATGGTGGTGTAGATATTTCCGTGTTTATACCGATAGCGGTGTTGGAATTTCCACGTTTATACAGATAGCGATGTAGATATTTCCATGTTTATACATCTCGTGGTGCAGATATTTATATCTTTATACAGATGGCATTGTAGATATTTCCTCATTCACACTGATGGCGGTGTAGATGTTTCCATGTTTATACAGATGGCGGAGTAGTTAGTTCCATGTTTATGGAGATGGCAGTGTAGATATTTTCATGTTTATAGAGATGGCGGTGTAGATATTTCCATGTTTATAGAGATAGCAGTGTAGATATTTACATATTTATACAGATGGCTGTGTAGATATTTCCATGTGTATACAGATGGCATTGTAGATATTTCCATGTTTATACAGATGAGTGTATAGGTATTTCCATGTTTTTACAGATGGCAGTGCGGATATTTCCATGTTTATAGAGATAGCTGTGTAGATATTTCCATGTTTGTACAGATGGCGGTGTTGATATTTCCATCTATACACAGATGGCCGTGTAGACATTTACATGTTTATACAGATGGCGGCGTAGATATTTCCATGGACATGCAGATGGCGGTGTAGGTATTTCCATGTTTATACAGATAGCGGTGTAGATATTTCCATGTTTTCACAGATGGTGGTGTAGATATTTCCGTGTTTATACACATGGCGGAGTAGATACTTCCATCTTTCTTGAGATGGCAGTTTAGATATTTTCATGTTTATAGAGATGGCGGTGTAGATATTTCCATATTTATAGAGATAGCGGTGTAGATATTTCCATCTTTCTACAGATGGCAGTGTAGATATTTCCATGTTTATACAGATGGCGGTGTAAATATTTCCATATTTATACAGATATCTGTGTAGTTATTTCCATGTGTATACAGATGATATTGTAGGTATTTCCATGTTTATACAGATGGTGATGTAGATATTTCCATATTTATTCAGATGACTGAGTAGATATTTCCATGTTTTTACAGATGGCAGTGTAGATATTTCAATGTTTACAGCGATGGCGCTGTAGATATTTCCAAGTTTATACAGATAACGTTGGAGATATTTCCATGTTTATACAGACAGAAGTGGAGATATTTCCATGTTTATACACATAGCGGTGTACATATATCCATGTTTATACAGACAGCGGTGTAGGTATTTCCATGTTTATACAGACAGCGGTGCAGATATTTCCATGTTTATACAGATGCCTGTGCAGATAACTCCATATTTATACAGAGGGCTGTGTAGATATTTCTATGTTTATACAGATGTCAGTGTAGATATTTCCATGTTCCTACACATGACTCTGTAGGTAATTCCATGTTTATACAGATGGCTTTTTAGATATTTCCATGTCTATAGAGATACCGGTGCAGATATTTCCATGTTTATACAGATAGCGGTGTATATATTTCCATGTTTATACAGATCGTGGTGTAGTTATTTTCATGTTTATACAGATACCGCTGTAGATATTTCCATGTTTATACAGACCGCAGTGTAGACATTTCCATGTTTATAGAGATAGCAGTGTAGATATTTCCAAGTTTGTACAGATGGCGGTGTTGACGCTTCCATCTATACACAGATTGCCGTGTAGGTATATCCATGTGTATACAGATGGCATTGTAGATATTTCCATGTTTATACAGATAGCGGTGTAGATATTTCCATGTTTATACTGATCTTGGTGTAGATATTTCCATGTTTATAGAGATGGCGGTGTAGATATTTCCATGTTCATAGAGATAGCGGTGTTGATATTTCCATGTTTATAGAGATAGCGGTGTGGATAATTCCATGTTTATACAGATTGGGGTGTAGATATTTCCATCTTTATAGAGATGGCGGTGTAGATATTTCCATGTTTTTACAGATCAAGGTGTAGATATTTGCTTGTTCATACAAATAGCGGTGTAGTTATTTCCATGTTTATACAGATACCGGTGTAGCTATTTCCATGAATATACAGATGGCTGTTTAGATATTTCCATGTTTATACAGATGGCGGTGTAGATATTTCCATATTTATACAGATGTCTGTGTAGATATTTCCATGTGTATACAGATGATATTGTAGGTATTTCCATGTTTATACAGATGGTGATGTAGATATTTCCATATTTATTCAGATGACTGTGTAGATATTTCCATGTTTTTACAGATGGCAGTGTAGATATTTCAATGTTTACAGCGATGGCGCTGTAGATATTTCCAAGTTTATACCGATAACGTTGGAGATGTTTCCATGTTTATACAGACAGAAGTGGAGATATTTCCATGTTTATACACATAGCGGTGTACATATATCCATGTTTATACAGACAGCGGTGTAGGTATTTCCATGTTTATACAGACAGCGGTGCCGATATTTCCATGTTTATACAGATGCCTGTGCAGATAACTCCATATTTATACAGAGGGCTGTGTAGATATTTCTATGTTTATACAGATGGCAGTGTAGATATTTCCATGTTCCTACACATGACTCTGTAGGTAATTCCATGTTTATACAGATGGCTTTGTAGATATTTCCATGTCTATAGAGATACCGGTGCAGATATTTCCATGTTTATACAGATAGCGGTGTATATATTTCCATGTTTATACAGATCGTGGTGTAGTTATTTTCATGTTTATACAGATACCGCTGTAGATATTTCCATGTTTATACAGACCGCAGTGTAGACATTTCCATGTTTATAGAGATAGCAGTGTAGATATTTCCAAGTTTGTACAGATGGCGGTGTTGATGCTTCCATCTATACACAGATTGCCGTGTAGGTATATCCATGTGTATACAGATGGCATTGTAGATATTTCCATGTTTATACAGTTAGCGGTGTAGATATTTCCATGTTTATACTGATCGTGGTGTAGATATTTCCATGTTTATAGAGATGGCGGTGTAGATATTTCCATGTATATAGAGATTGCAGTGTAGATATTTCCATGTTTATAGAGAAAGTGGTGTAGGTATTTCCATGTTTATAGAGGCAGCGGAGTAGACATTTCCATATTTATACAGATAGCGGTGTAGGTATTTCCATGTTTATACAGATAGCGTTGTAAATATTTCCATGTTTACACAGATAGCGTTGTAGATATTTCCATGCTTACACAGATTGCGGTGTAGATATTTCCAAGTTTACACAGATAGCTGTGTAGATATTTCCATGTTTACAGAGATAGCGTTGTAGAAATTTCATTGTTTATAGAGATAACGGTGTAGGTATTTCCATGTTTTTAAAGATACCGGTGTAGATATTTCCGTGTTTATAAAGATAGCGTTGGAGATATTTCCATGTTTATACAGGTAGCGGTGTAAAAATTTCCATGTTTATACAGATAGCGGTGTAGTTATTTCCATGTTTATACAGATAGCGGTGTAGATGTTTCCATGTTTATAGAGACTGCGGTGTAGATATTTCCATCTTTGCACAGATTGCTGTGTTGATATTTCCATGTTTATACAGATTGCGTTGTAGTTATTTCCATGTTGATACAGATAGCGGTGTAGATATTTCCATGTTTATACAGGTAGTGGTGTAGAAATTCCCATGTTTATACAGATCGCTTTGTAGATATTTCCATATTTCTACAGATGTCAGTGTAGATATTTCCAAGTTTATACAGATGTTTGTGTATATATTTCCATGTTTATGCAAATGGCGGTGTAGATATTTCCATGTTTATAGAGATGGCGGTGTAGTTATTTCTATGTTTATAGAGATAGCGGTGTAAATATTTCCATTTTTATAGAGATGGTTTTGTAAGTATTTTCATGTTTATAAAGATAGCGGTGTAGCTATTTCCATGTTTATACAGATACCGGTGTAGATATTTCCATGTTTATACAGACCGCAGTGTAGATATTTCCATGTTTATAGAGATAGCAGTGTAGATATTTCCAAGTTTGTACAGATGGCGGTGTTCATGTTTCCATCTATACGCAGATTGCCGTGTAGGTATTTCCATGTGTATACAGATGGCATTGTAGATATTTCCATGTTTATACAGATGGTGGTGTAGGTATTTCCATGTTTACACAGATGGCTGTATAGGTATTTCCATGTTTATACAGATGGACGTGTAGATATTTCCATGTTTATAGAGATAGCGGTGTAGATATTTCCATATTTATACAGATAACGGTATAGAAATTTCCATGTTTATACAGATAGCGCTGTAAATATTTCCATGTTTATACAGATCACGGTGTAGATATTTCCTTGTTTATTCAAATAGCGGAGTAGTTATTTCCATGTTTATACAGATAGCGATGTAGATATTTCCATGTATATACAGATGGCTTTGTAGATATTTCCATGTTTATACAGATGACTTTGTAGGTATTTTCATGTTTTTACAGATGGCAATGCAGATATTTCCATGTTTATAGAGATAGCGGTGTAGATATTTCGATGTTTTTACAGATGGCGGTGTTGATATTTCCATCTATACACAGATGGCCGTGTAGATATTTCCATGTTTATACAGAGGGCAGTGTAGATATTTCCATGGACATGCAGATGGTGGTGTAGATATTTCCATGTTTATACAGATAGCGGTTTAGATATTTCCATGTTTTCACAGATGGTGGTGTAGATATTTTCGTGTTTATACACATGGCGGAGTAGATACTTCCATCTTTATGGAGATGGCAGTGTAGATATTTTCATGTTTATAGAGATGGCGGTGTAGATATTTCCATATTTATAGAGATAGATGTGTAGATATTTCCATGTTTCTACAGATGGCAGTGTAGATATTTCCATGTTTATACAGATGGCGGTGTAGATATTTCCATATTTATACAAATGTCTTTGTACATATTTACATGTGTTTACAGATGGTATTGTAGGTATTTCCATGTTTATACAGATGGTGGTGTGGATATTTCCATGTTTATTCAGATGACTGTGTAGATATTTCCATGTTTTTACAGATATCAGTGTAGATATTTCAATGTTTATACAGATGGCGCTGTAGATATTTCCATGTTTATACAGAACGCGGTGTAGATATTTCCATATTTATACAGATAGCGGTGTAGATATTTCCATGTTTTTACAGATATTGGTGTAGATATTTCCATGTTTACACAGATTGCAGTGTAGATATTTCCATCTTTCTACAGATGGCATTGTAGATATTTCCATGTTTATACAGATGACTTTGTAGTTATTTCCATGTTTATACAGATGGAGGTGTAGATATTTCCATGTATATAGAGATAGCTGTGTAGATATTTCCATGATTATGCAGATAGCGGTGTAGATATTTCCATGATTATACAGATCGCGGTGGAGATATTTCCATGTTTATACAGATCGCAGTGTAGATATTTCCATGTTTATACAGATAGCGGTGTAGATATTTCCATGTTTTTAAAGATATAGTTGTAGATATTTCCATGTTTACAAAGATTGCGGTGTAGGTATTTCCATCTTTCTAGAGATGGCATTGTAGATATTTCCATGTTTATATAGATGTTGGTGTAGATATTACCATGTTTATACAGATAGCGGTGTAGATATTTCCATGTTTATACAGATGGTGGTGTAGATATTGCCATGTTTATACCGATGGCGGTGTAGATATTTCCATGTTTATACAGATTGTGGTGAAGATATTACCATGTTTATACAGATCGTGGTTTAGATATTTCCATGTTTATACAGATCGCGGTGTAGATATTTCCATGTTTATACAGATAGCGGTGTAAGTATTTCCATGTTTATACAGATAGCGGTGTAGATATTTCCATGTTTATAGAGATAGCCCTGTAGGTATTTCCATGTTTATAGACATAGCGGTGCAGATATTTCCATGTTTATATAGATGGCGTTGTAGATATTTCCATGTTTATACCGATAGCGGTGGTGGTATTTCCACGTTTATACAGATAGCGATGTAGATATTTCCATGTTTATACAGCTCACGGTGCAGATATTTATATCTTTATACGGATGGCATTGAAGATATTTCCTTATTCACACAGATGGCGGTGTAGATGTTTCCATGTTTATACAAATGGCGGAGTAGTTAGTTCCATGTTTATGGAGATGGCAGTGTAGATATTTTCATGTTTATAGAGATGGCGGTGTAGATATTTCCATGTTTATAGAGATAGCAGTGTAGATATTTACATGTTTATACAGATGGCTGTGTAGATATTTCCATCTGTATACAGATGGCATTGTAGATATTTCCATGTTTGTACAGATGACTGTATATGTATTTCCATGTTTTCACAGATGGCAGTGCAGATATTTCCATGTTTATAGAGATAGCGGTGTAGATATTTCCATGTTTGTACAGATGTTGGTGCTGATATTTCCATCTATACACAGATGGCCGTGTAGATATTTCCACGTTTATACAGATGGCAGCGTAGATATTTCCATGGACATGCAGATGGCGGTGTAGATATTTCCATGTTTATACAGATAGCGGTGTAGATATTTCCATGTTTACACAGAAGGTGGTGTAGATATTTCCGTGTTTATACACATGGCGGAGTAGATACTTCCATCTTTATGGAGATGGCAGTGTAGATATTTTCAGGGTTATAGAGATGGAGGTGTAGATATTTCCATATTTATAGAGATAGTAGTGTAGATATTTCCATCTTTCTACAGATGGCAGTGTAGATATTTCCATGTTTATACAGATGGCGGTGTAGATATTTCCATATTTATACAGATGTCTGTGTAGATATTTCCATGTGTATACAGATGGTAATGTAGGTAATTCCATGTTTATACAGATGGTGGTGTAGATATTTCCATGTTATTCAGATGACTGTGTAGATATTTCCATGTTTTTACATATGGCAGTGTAGATATTTCAATGTTTATAGAAATGGCGCTGTAGATATTTCCATGTTTCTGCAGATAACGGTGGAGATATTTCCATGTTTCTACAGACAGCGGTGGAGATATTAACATGTTTATACACATAGCGGTGTACATATTTCCATGTTTACAGAGACAGCAGTGTAGGTATTTCCATGTTTATACAGATAGCAGTGTAGATATTTCCATGTTTATTCAGAAGACTGTGTAGATATTTCCATGTTTTTACAGATGGCAGTGTAGATATTTCAATGTTTATAGAGATGGCGCTGTAGATATTTCCATGTGTATACAGATAACGGTGGAGATATTTCCATGTTTATACAGACAGCAGTTTAGATATTTCCATGTTTATACACATAGCGGTGTACAAATTTCCATGTTTATAGAGACAGCACTGTAGGTATTTCTATGTTTATACAGAGAGCGGTGCAGATATTTCCATGTTTACACAGATGCCTATGCAGATATTTCCATATTTATACAGAGGGCTGTGTAGATATACCTATGTTTATACAGAAGGCAGTGTAGATATTTCCATGTTCCTACATATGACTGTGTAGGTATTTCCATGTTTATAAAGATGGCTTTGTAGATATTTCCATGTTTATAGACAGAGCGGTGCAGATATTTCCGTGTTTATGCAGATAGCGGTGTATATATTTCCATGTTTATACAGATCGTGGTGTAGATATTTCCATGTTTATACAGATACCGGTGTAGATATTTCCATGTTTATACAGACCGCAGTGTAAATATTTCCATGTTTGTACAGATGGCGGTGTTGATGTTTCCATCTCTACACAGATTGCCGTGTAGGTATTTCCATGTGAATACAGATGGCATTGTAGATATTTCCATGTTTATACAGATGGTGGTGTAGATATTTCCAAGTTTATAGAGATAGCGGTGTTGATATTTCCATGTTTATACAGATAACGGTGTAGAAGTTTCCATGTTTATACAGATAGCGGTGTAAATATTTCCATGTTTATACAGATCACGGTGTAGATATTTCCATGTTTATAGAGATAGCGGTGTAGATATTTCCATGTTTATACAGATTGCGGTGCAGATATTTCCATGTTTATACAGACCGCAGTGTAGATATTTCCATGTTTATACAGATAGCGGTGCAGATATTTCCATGTTTGTACAGATGGCGGTGTTGATATTTCCAGCTATACACAGATGACCGTGTAGATATTTCCATGTTTATACAGATGGCGGCGCAGATATTTCCATGGATATGTAGATGGCGGTGTAGATATTTCCATGTTTACAGATAGCGGTGTAGTTATTTCCATGTTTATATAGATAGCGGTGTAGATATTTCCATGTATATACACATGGCTGTGTAGATATTTCCATGTTTATACAGATGGCGGTGTAGAAATTTCCATGTTTATACAGATAACTTTGTGAGTATTTCCATGTTTATACAGATGGCAGTGTAGATATTTCGATATTTATAGAGATAGCAGTGGAGATATTTCCATGTTTATACAGATAGCGCTGTAGATATGTCCATGTTTATACTGATCGTGGTGTAGATATTTCCATGTTATAGAGATGGCGGTGAAGATATTTCCATGTTCATAGAGATTGCGGTGTTGATTTTTCCATGTTTATAGAGATAGCGGTGTGGATATTTCCTTGTTTATACAGATAGGGGTGTAGATATTTCCATGTTTATACAGATCACGGTGTAGTAATTTCCTTGTTTATACAAATAGCGGTGTAGTTATTTCCATGTTTATACAGATAGCGGTGTAGATATTTCCATGTATATACAGATGGCTGTGAAGATATTTCCATGTTTATACATATGGCTGTGTAGATATTTCGATGTTTATACAGATGACTTTGTAGGTATTTCCATGTTTATACAGATGGCGGTGTAGATATTTCCATGTTTATAGAGATAGCTGTGTAGATATTTCCATGTTTATACAGATAGCGGTGTAGACATTTCCATGTTAATACCGATCGCGGTGTAGATATTTCCATGTTTATACAGATCGTGGTGTAGATATTTCCATGTTTATACAGATAGCGGTGTATATCTTTCCATGTTTTTACAGATAGCAGTGTAAATATTTCCATGTTTACACAGATTGCGTTGTAGATATTTCCATCTTTCTACAGATGGCATTGTAGATATTTCCATGTTTATACAGATGGCGGTGTAGATATTTCCATGTTTATATAGATGGTGGTGTAGATATTACCATATTTATGCAAATAGCGGTGTAGATATTTCCATGTTTATACAGATCGTAGTGAAGTTATTTCCATGTTTATACTGATCGCGGTGTAAATATTTCCATGTTTATACAGATCGCGGTGTAGATGTTTCCATGTTTATACTGATAGCGGTGTTGATATTTCCACGTTTATACAGATAGCGATGTAGATATTTCCATGTTTATACAGCTCGCGGTGCAGATACTTATGTCTTTATACCGATGGCATTGTAGATATTTCCTTATTCACACAGATGGCTGTGTAGAAGTTTCCATGTTTATACAGATGGCGGAGTAGTTAGTTCCATGTTTATGGAGATGGCAGTGTAGTTATTTTCATGTTTATAGAGATAGCGGTGTAGATATTTCCATGTTTATAGAGATAGCAGTGTAGATATTTACATGTTTATACAGATGGCTGTATAGGTATTTCCATGTTTTTACAGATGGCAGGGCAGATATTTCCATGTTTATAGAGATAGCGGTGAAGATATTTCCATGTTTGTACAGATGGCGGTGTTGATATTTCCATCTATACACAGATGGCTGTGTAGATATTTCCATGTTTATACAGATGGCGGCGTAGATATTTCCATGGACATGCAGATGGCGGTGTAGATATTTCCATGTTTATACAGATAGCGGAGTAGATATTTCCATGTTTACACAGATGGTGGTGTAGATATTTCCGTGTTTATACACATGGCGGAGTAGACATTTCCATCTTTATGGAGATGGCAGTGTAGATATTTTCATGTTTATAGAGATGGCGGTGTAGATATTTCCATATTAAAAGAGATAGCGGTGTAGATATTTCCATCTTTCTACAGATGGCAGTGTAGATATTTCCATGTTTATACAGATGGCGGTGTAGATATTTCCATATTTATACAGATGTCTGTGTAGATATTTCCATGTTTATACAGATGGTATTGTAGGTATTTCCATGTTTATACAGATGGTGGTGTACATATTTCCATGTTTATTCAGATGACTGTGTAGATATTTCCTTGTTTTTACAGATGGCAGTGTAGATATTTCAATGTTTATAGAGATAGCGGTGTAGATATTTCCATGTTTGTACTGATGGCAGTGTTAATATTTCCATCTATACACAGATGGCCGTGTAGATATTTCCATGTTTATACAGATGGCAGCGTAGATATTTCCATGGACATCCAGATGGCGGTGTAGATATTTCCATGTTTATACAGACCGCGGTGTAGATATTTCCATGTTTGCACAGATGGCGGTGTTGATATTTCCATCTATACACGGATGACCGTGTAGATATTTCCATGTTTATACAGATGGCGGCGCAGATATTTCTATGGATATGTAGATGGCGGTGTAAATATTTCCATGTATGTAGAGATAGCGGTGTAGTTATTTCCATGTTTATATAGATAGCGTTGTATATATTTTCATGTATGTACACATGGCTGTGTAGATATTTCCATATTTATACAGATGGCGGTGTGGATATTTCCACATTTATACAGATAACTTTGTAAGTATTTCCATGTTTATACAGATGGTGGTGTAGATATTTCGATGTTTATAGAGATAGCAGTGGCGATATTTCCATGTTTATACAGATAGCTGTGTTGTTATTTCCATGTTTATATAGATAGCGGTGTAGATATTTCCATGTATATATACATGGCTGTGTAGATATGTCCATGTTTTTAGAGATGGCGGTGTAGATATTTCCATGTTTATACAGATAACTTTGTAAGTATTTCCATGTTTATACAGATGGCGGTGTACATATTTCGATGTTTATAGAGATAGCAGTGGAGATATTTCCATGTTTATACAGATAGCGGTGTAGATATTTCCGTGTTTATACTGATCGCGGTGTAGATATTTCCATGTTTATAGAGATGGCGATATAGATATTTCCATGTTCATAGAGATAGCGGTGTTGATTTTTCCATGTTTATAGAGATAGCTGTGTGGATATTTCCATATTTATACAGATAGGGGTGTAGATATTTCCATGTTTACACAGATTGCGGTGTAGATATTTCCATCTTTCTACAGATGGCATTGTAGATATTTCCATGTTTATACAGATAGGGGTGTAGATATTTCCATGTTTATAGAGATGGCGTTGTAGATATTTCCATGTTTATACAGATCATGGTGTAGATATTTCCAAGTTTATACAGATCGCGGTCTTGATATTACCATGTTTATAGGGATAGCCGCGTAAGTATTTCCATGTTTTTACAGATCGTGGTGTAGATATTTCCATGTTTATACAGATACCGGTGTAGATATTTCCATGTTTATACAGACCACAGTGTAGATATTTCCATGTTTATAGAGATAGCGGTGTAGATATTTCCATGTTTGTACAGATGGCGGTGTTTATATTTCCATCTATACACAGATTGCCGTGCAGGTATTTCCATGTGTATACAGATGGCATTGTAGATATTTCCATGTTTATACAGATGGTGGTGTAGATATTTCCATGTTTATACAGATGACTGTATAGGTATTTCCATGCTTTTACAGATGGCATTGTAGATACTTACATGTTTATAGAGATTGCGGTGTATATATTTCCATGTTTATACAGATGGCGGTGTAGGTATTTCCATGTTTATAGAGATAGCGGTGTAGATATTTCCATATTAATACAGATAACGGTGTAGATATTTCCATGTTTATACAGATAGCCGTGTAAATATTTCCATGTTTATGCAGATCACAGTGTAGATATTTCCATGTTTATAGAGATAGCGGTGTAGATATTTCCATGTTTATACAGATATCGGTGTAGATATTTCCATGTTTATACAGACCGCGGTGTAATTATTTCCATGTTTATACAGATAGCGTTGCAGATATTTCCATGTTTGTACAGATGGCAGTGTTGATATTTCCATCTATGCACAGATGACCGTGAAGATATTTCCATGTTTATACAGATGGCGGCACAGATATTTCTATGGATATGTGTAGATATTTCCATGTTTACACACATGACTGTGTAGGTATTTCCATGTTTATACAGATTGCTTTGTAGATATTTCCCTGTTTATAGAGATAGCGGTGCAGATATTTACATGTTTATACAGATAGCGGTGTAAATATTTCCATGTTTATACAGATCGTGGTTTAGATAGTTAAATGTTTATACAGATACCGGTGTACATATTTACATGTTTATACAGACCGCAGTGTAGATATTTCCATGTTTATACAGATAGCGGTGTAGATATTTCCATGTTTGTACAGATGGCGGTGTTGATGTTTTCATCTATACACAGATTGGCGTGTAGGTATTTCCATGTGTATACAGATGGCATTGTAAATATTTCCATGTTTATACAGAAGGTGGTGTAGATATTTACATGTTTATACAGATGACTGTATAGGTATTTCCATGTTTTTACAGATGGCATTGTAGATATTTCCATGTTTATAGAGATAGCATTGTAGATATTTCCATGTCTATAGAGAGAGCATTGTTGATATTTCCATGTTTATAGAGATAGCATTGTAGATATTTCCATGTTTATACAGATGGCGGTGTAGATATTTCCATGTTTATGCAAATGGCGGCACAGATAGTTCTATGGATAAGTAGATGGCGGAGTAGATATTTCCATGTTTATACAGATAGCGGTGTAGTTATTTCCATGTTTATTTAGATAGCGGTGTAAATATTTCCATGTATATACACATGGCTTTGTAGAAATTTCCATGTTTATACAGATGGTGATGTAGATATTTCCATGTTTATACAGATGACTGTATAGGTATTTCCATGTTTTTACAGATGGCATTGTAGATATTTACATGTTTATAGAGATTGCGGTGTATATATTTCCATGTTTATACAGATGGCGGTGTAGGTATTTCCATGTTTATAGAGATAGCGGTGTAGATATTTCCATATTTATACAGATAACGGTGTAGATATTTCCATGTTTATACAGACAGCCGTGTAAATATTTCCATGTTTATGCAGATCACGGTGTAGATATTTCCATGTTTATAGAGATAGCGGTGTAGATATTTCCATGTTTATACAGATATCGGTGTAGATATTTCCATGTTTATACATACCGCGGTGTAATTATTTCCATGTTTATACAGATAGCGTTGCAGATATTTCCATGTTTGTACAGATGGCGGTGTTGATATTTCCATCTATGCACAGATGACCGTGGAGATATTTCCATGTTTATAGAGATGGCGGCACAGATATTTCTATGGATATGTGTAGATATTTCCATGTTTACACACATGAATGTGTAGGTATTTCCATGTTTATACAGATTGCTTTGTAGATATTTCCATTTTTATAGAGATAGCGGTGCAGATATTTATATGTTTATACAGATAGCGGTGTAAATATTTCCATGTTTATACAGATCGTGGTTTAGATATTTAAATGTTTATACAGATACCGGTGTAGATATTTACATGTCTATACAGACCGCAGTGTAGATATTTCCATGTTTATACAGATAGCGGTGTAGATATTTCCATGTTTGTAGAGATGGCGGTGTTGATGTTTCCATCTATACACAGAGTGGCGTGTAGGTATTTCCATGTGTATACAGATGGCATTGTAAATATTTCCATGTTTATACAGAAGGTGGTATAGATATTTCCATGTTTATACAGATGACTGTATAGGTATTTCCATGTTTTTACAGATGGCATTGTAGATATTTCCATGTTTATAGAGATAGCATTGTAGATATTTCCATGTTTATAGAGAGAGCATTGTAGATATTTCCATGTTTATAGAGATAGCATTGTAGATATTTCCATGTTTATACAGTTGGCGGTGTAGATATTTCCATGTTTATGCAGATGGCGGCACAGATAGTTCTATGGATCAGTAGATGGCGGTGTAGATATTTCCATGTTTATACAGATAGCGGTGTAGTTATTTCCATGTTTATTTAGATAGCGTTGTAAATATTTCCATGTATATACACATGGCTGGGTAGAAATTTCCATGTTTATACAGATGGTGGTGTAGATATTTCCATGTTTATACAGATAACTTTGTAAGTATTTCCATGTTTATACAGATGGCGGTGTAGATATTTCGATGTTTATAGAGATAGCAGTGGAGATATTTCCATGTTCGTACAGATAGCGGTGTAGATATTTCCATGTTTATACTGATCGCGGAGTAGATATTTCCATGTTTATAGAGATGGCGGTGTAGATATATCCATGTTTATACAGATAGTGGTGGAGTTATATCCCTGTTTATACAGATAGCGATGTAGATATTTCCATGTTTGTACACATAGCGGTGGAGATATATCCCTGTTTATACAGATAGCGATGTACATATTTCCATGTTTATACAGATAGCGGTGTAGATATTTCCATGTTTATAGAGATAGCAGTGTAGATAATTCCATGTTTATACAGATGGCTGTGTAGATATTTCCATGTGTGTACAGATGGCGGTGTAGATATTTCCATGTTTATACAGATATTGGTGTAGATATTTCCATGTTTACAGAGATAGCGGTGTAGGTATTTCCATCTTTGCACAGATTGTGGTGTATGTATTGCCAAATTTACACAGATAGCGGTGTAGATATTTCCAAGTTTACACAGATAGCTGTGTAGATATTTCCATGTTTAAAGAGATAGCATTGTAGATATTTCCATGTTTATACAGATTGCGGTGTAGTTATTTCCATGTGGATACAGACAGCGGTGTAGATATTTCCATGTTTATACAGGTAGCGGTGTAGAAATTCCCATGTTTATACAGATCGCTTTGTAGGCATTTCCATTTTTCTACAGATGTCAGCGTAGATATTTCCAAGTTTATACAGATGGCAGTGTAGATATTTCCACGTTTATACAGATGTCTGTGTAGATATTTCCATGTTTATTCAGATGGCGGTGTAGATATTTCCATGTTTATAGAGATGGCGGTGTAGTTATTTCTATGTTTATAGAGATAGCGGTGTAAATATCTCCATGTTTATAGAGATGGTGGTGTAAGTATTTTCAAGTTTATAGAGATAGGGGTGTAGATATTTCGATGTTTATACAGATAACGGTGTTGTTATTTCCATATTTATACAGATATCGGTGTAGATATTTCCATGTTTATACAGCTCGCGGTGTAGATATTTCCATCTTTATACAGATGGCAGTGTAGATATTTCCATGTATATACAGATAGCGGTGTAGGTATTTCCATGTCTATAGAGATAGCGGTGTATGTATTTCCATATTTATACAGATTGCGGTGTAGATATTTCCATCTTTATACAGATGGCGGTGTAGATATTTCCATGTTTATACAGATGGCAGTGAAGATATTTCCATGTTTATACAGATAGTGGTGTAGATATTTCCATGATTATACAGATGGCGGTGTAGATATATCCATGTTTCTGAAGATGGCGGTGTAGATATTTTCATGGTTATAGAGATCTCGGTCTAGATATTTCCATGTTTATACAGATGTCTGTGTAGATATTTCCATGTTTATGCAGATAGCGGTGTAGATATTTCCATGTTTATAGAGATGGAGGTGTAGATATTTCCAAGTATATAGAGATAGCATTGTAGATATTTTCATGTTTATAGAGAAAGCGGTGTAGATATTTCCATGTTTATACAGATGGCAGTGTAGATATTTCCATGTTTATACAGATATCGGTGTATATATTTCCATGTTTACAGAGATAGCGGTGTATGTATTTCCATCTTTGCACAGATTGCGGTGTAGGTATTTCCAAATTTAGACAGATAGCGGTGTAGATATTTCCAAGTTTACACAGATAGCTGTGTAGATATTTCAATGTTTACAGAGATATCATTGTAGATATTTCCATGTTTATACAGATTCCTGTGTAGTTATTTCCATGTTGATACAGATAGCGGTGTAGATATTTCCATGTTTATACAGGTAGCGGTGTAGAAATTCCCATGTTTATACAGATCGCTTTGTAGACATTTCCATCTTTCTACAGATGTCAGTGTAGATATTTCCAAGTTTATACAGATGGCAGTGTAGATATTTCCATGTTTATACAGATGTCTGTGTAGATATTTCCATGTTTATGCAGATGGCAGTGTAGATATTTCCATGTTTATAGAGATGGCGGTGTAGTTATTTCTATGTTTATAGAGATAGCGGTGTAAATATCTCCATGTTTATACTGATGGTGGTGTAAATATTTTCATGTTTAGAGAGATAGCGGCGTAGATATTTCCATGTTTACACAGATAACGGTGTTGGTATTTCCATGTTTATACAGATAGTGGTGTAGATATTTCCATGTTTATACAGCTCGCGGTGTAGGTATTTCCATCTTTGTACAGATGGCAGTGTAGATATTTCCATGTTTATACAGATAGCGGTGCAGATATTTCCATGTCTATAGAGATAGCGGTGTTGTTATTTCCATATTTATACAGATTTTGGTGTAGATATTTCCATCTTTATACAGATGGCGGTGTAGATATTTCCATGTTTATACAGATGGCAGTGAAGATATTTCCATGTTTATACAGATAGTGGTGTAGATATTTCCAAGTTTATACAGATGGCGGTGTAGATACCTCCATGTTTCTGAAGATGGCGGTGTAGATATTTTCATGTTTATAGAGATGGAGGTGTAGATATTTCCATGTATATAGAGTTAGCAGTGTAGATATTTTCATTTTTATAGAGAAAGCGGTGTAGGTATTTCCAAGTTTATGGAGATAGCGGTGTAGATATTTCCATATTTATACAGACAGCGGTGTAGATATTTCCATGTTTATACAGGTAGCGGTGTAGATATTTCCAAGTTTACAGAGATAGCGGTGTAGTTATTTCCATCTTTGCACAGATGGCCGTGTAGATATTTCCATGTTTACGCAGATAGCTGTGTAGATATTTCCAAGTTTTCACAGATAGCTGTGTAGATATTTCCATGTTTACACACATACCGTGGTAGATATTTCCATGTTTATACAGATTGCGGTGTAGATATGTCCATGATTATACAGATAGCGGTGTAAATATTTTCATGTTTATACAGATAGCGGTGGAGACATTTCCATATTTATAGAGACTGCGGTATAGATATTTCCATGTTTATACTTATAGCCTTGTAGATATTTCCATATTTACAGAGATAGCAGTGTAGGTATTTCCATCTTTGCACAGATTGCTGTGTAGATATTTCCATTTTTACGCAGATAGCTGTGTAGATATTTCCATGTTTACACAGATAGCATTGTATACATTTCCATGTTTATACAGATAGCGGTGTAGATATTTCCATGTTTATACAGATAGCGGTGTAGATATTTCCAGGTTTATACCGATAGCGGTGGAGATATTTCCCTGTTTATACAGATAGCGATGTAGATATTTCCATGTTTATACAGATAGCGGTGTAGATATTTCCATGTTTATAGAGATAGCATTGTAGATATTTCCATGTTTATACAGATGGCTGTGTAGATATTTCCATGTGTGTACAGATGGCGGTGTAGATATTTCCATGTTTATACAGATGGCGCTGTAGATATTTCCATGTTTATACAGATGGCAGTGTAGATATTTCCGTGTTTATACAGATAGCGGTATAGATATTTCCATGTTTACAGAAGTAGCGGTGTAGATATTTCCATCTTTGCACAGATTGTGGTGTAGGTATTGTGAAATTTACACAGATAGCGGTGTAGATATTTACATGTCTATAGAGGTAGCGGTGTAGGTATTTCCATATTTATACAGATTGCGGTGTAGATATTTCCATCTTTTTACAGATGGCGTTGTAGATATTTCCATGTTTATACACATGGCAGTGAAGATATTTCCATGTTTATACAGATAGTGGTGTAGATATTTCCATGTTTATACAGATGGCGGTGTAGATACATCCATGTTTCTGAAGATGGCGGTGTAGATATTTTCATGTTTATAGAGATGGCGGTGTAGATATTTCCATGTATATAGAGATTGCAGTGTAGATATTTCCATGTTTATAGAGAAAGCGGTGTAGGTATTTCCATGTTTATAGAGATAGCTGTGTGGATATTTCCATATTTATACAGATAGCGGTGTAGGTATTTCCATATTTATACAGATGGCGGTGTAGATATTTCCTTGTTTATACAGATAGCGGTGTAGATATTTCCATCTTTATACAGATATCGGTGTAGATATTTCCAGGTTTATACAGAGAGCGGTGTAGATATTTCCACGTTTTACAGATAGTGGTGTTGATATTTCCATCTTTATACAGATAGCGGTGCAGATATTTCCTTGTTTACACAAATAGCCGTGTAGATATTTCTATGTTTACACAGATAGAGTTGCAGATATTTCCATGTTTATAAAGATAGCGGTGCAGATATTTCCATCTTTATACAGATAGCAGTGTGGGTATATCCATGTTTCTACAGATAGCGGTGTTGGTATTTCCATGTTTATACAGATAGCGGTGTATATATTTCCATGTTTATACAGATAGCGGTGTAGATATTTTCATGTTCTTACAAAGAACAGTGTAGATATTTTCATGTTTATTGAGATAGCGGTGTAGATATTTCCATTTTTATGGACATAGCGGTGTAAATATTTCCAAGTTTTTACAGATAGCGGTGTAAATATTTCCATGATTATACACATAGCGGTGTAAATATTTTCATGTTTATAGACATAGCGGTGTAGATATTTCCATGTTTTTAGAGATAGCGGTGTAAATATTTCCATGTTTATACAGGTAGCCGTGTAAATGTTTACACGTTTATAGGGATAGTGGTGTAGATATTCCCACGTTTATACAGATAGCGGGGTAGATATTTCCCCGTTTATAGACATAGCGGTGTAGATATTTCCACGGTTATACAGATAGCGGTGAAGATATTTCCACTTTTATACAGATTGCGGTGTAGGAATTTCCAAGTTTATACACATAGCGGTGCAGATATTTCCAAGTTTATACACATACCGGTGTAGATATTTCCATCTTTATGCAGATAGCGGTGTAGATATTTCCACGTTTGTAGACATAGCGATGTAGATATTTCCACGTCTATACAGATAGCGGTGTAGGTATTTCCACGTTAATACAGATAACGGTGTAGATATTTCCAGTTATATAGAGACAGTGGTGTAGATATTTCCATGTTTCTACAGATAGCGGTGTAGATATTTCCATGTTTATAGAGACAGCGGTGTAGATATTTCCATGTTTATACAGATAGCGGTGTAGATATTTCCATGTTTATACAGTCAGTGGTGTAGATATTTCCATGTTTAAACAGATAGCCGTGTATATATTTCCATGTTTATACAGACAGCGGTGTAGATATTTCCATGTTTTACAGATATTGGTGTAGATATTTCCATGTTTATAGAGATAGCGGTGTAGATATTTCCATGTTTATAAAGATAGCTTTGTAAATATTTCCATGTTTATAGAGATAGCGGTGTAGATATTTCCATGTTTATAGAGATAGCTTTGTAAATATTTCCATGTTTATACAGATAGTGGTGTAAGTATTTCCATGTTCATAGAGATAGTGGTGTAGATATTTCCATGTTTATACAGATAGCGGTGTAGATATTTCCACATTTATACTTATAGCGGTGTAGATATTTCCAGGTTTATAGAGTTAGCGGTGTAGATGTTCCCACGTTTATAGAGATAGCGGTGTATATATTTCCATGTTTTTAGAGATAGCGGTGTATATATTTCCACGTTTATAGAGATAGCGGTGTAGATATTTCCATGTTTCTAGAGACAGCGGTGTAGATATTTCCATGTTCATAGAGATAGCGGTGTAGATATTTCCATGTTTATAGAGACAGTGATGTAGATATTTGCGTGTTTATAGAGATAGCATTGTAGATATTTCCATGTTTATAGAGACAGTGGTGTAGATATTTCCATGTTTATACAGATAGAGGTGTAGATATTTCCATGTTTATAGAGACAGCAGTGTAGATATTTCCATGTTTATACAGATAGCGGTGTAGGTATTTCCATGTTTATAGAGAGAGCGGTGTAGATATTTCCATGTTTATAGAGATAGCGGTGTAGATATTTCCATGTTTATAGGGACGGCGGTGTAAATAGTTCCATGTTTATACAGATAGCGTTGTAAATGTTTACACATTTACAGAGATAGCGGTGTAGATATTTCCCCGTTTACAGAGATTTTATGAAAAGTTATTTTATGAAGACCAAACAAGTCATTGGGGTACCTACCTTATGTCATTTTTTACATTGAGAGTGTTAAAAATACCCCTACCCTAACCAAAACCCTGACATATAGAGCCAGGAAAGGCCAAGCAATAAAGGATTCTTGGGCTTGTGTGCCTGATAACAAAAACTTATCACAGAAGACTGCAAAAAACACAATCTTGCACAAAGCCCATTGCAACTTTGCACACAACAATGCTTTTGAAGGATATTTGCCCAACAACTGCCTGTCCAACCTGTGCCTGGCATCACCTTTGTTATTGATCTTTGTAGCCAAGGATAGTCATTTCCAAATGATCATATAATCTTCCTCATTTTTTCTTTTGTCTTCCTTTACCTCCGTGAATATGCATATAGTTTACTCTGTCTTGCCTGTTTCTATTGCAAGGCTCTGTTTCCAAACGAATATCTTTTTCTTGTGGAGAGCCTCTCTCTGTTTGTTATTTAGGTTGATAAGAGAAATGTGAACATTTGAGAGCTCAGGTAAAAGGCCTCAGTCTACAGTAAAACTTTTTTGCACCCTTAGATGCTTACTTCCACTACAACTTGCAGGTGGGCCTTGAAAAGTTCTTGGAATAAGTTTGAGCTTTGGTCTTCTCCGATTCATTTAGCATAGATTCTCAAAATGTGGTCCCTGGACCCACAGCATCAGCATCACCTGGAGATTGTTAGAAATGCAAATCATCGGGCCTCATTCCAGACCCTCAGCTGGAAACTCTAGGGGCATGGCCAGACCCTCTGTAGCTGAACAAGCCATCCAGGTGGTTTTGATGCAGCTAAAGTTTTGGAACAAATAATGTAGCCCCATTTGGAAAACTTGCCTCTACAGGCCTCCCTAGCTGGTAAGCTGCTAGCATTTTTTGTTTGTTTGTTTCTTTGTTTTGATACAGGGTCTTGCTCTGTTGACCAGACCCTGACCTCCTTCGTTCAAGCGAGGACTCAGCCTCGTGAGTAGCCGGGACTACAAGTATGTGCCACCACCATGCCCAACTACTTTTTGTATTTTTTTTTTGTAGGGATGGGGTTTTAGCCCAGGGTAGTCTCAAACTCCTGGACTCAAGCAATCTGCCCACTTTGGCCTCACGAAGTGCTGGGATTATAGGCATGGGCCACCACTCCTGGCCCAAAGTTCATATTTTAACTACTAACCTAAATTATTTTAAAAACAAAATTCTCCTTGGACTCAAACCAGGTCAGAGTGACATGATCATGTGCCTGTTTTGTGCAGGGTGAAGTGAGATTATTATCTAGGAAATAGCTGAAATGTCCTGAGGGTGACAAAGAGGAGCTGTGTTTTCAGACAAATATCAGAACCAGGGCCAATGCCTGCCGCTGAACCCCAGCGGGGACCCCTACTTTGTGTTTATCTGTGGTGGCTACGCTTGCCCACCTGGGTGGGAACCCCGAGAATGACTCCAGACTTTTCCAGGGACTGCATGCCAGGGTATTTTTACAATTTATGTGTAGACTTTGTTCGGGTGGAAAAGTTATTTTATGAAGACGAAACAAGCAATTGGGGTACCTACCTTATGGCATTTTTTACATTGAGAGTGTTAAAAATACCCCTCCCCTAACCAAAACCCTGACAAATAGAGCCAGGGAAGGCCATGCAATAAAGGATTCTTGGGCTTGTATGCCTGATAACAAAAACTTATCACAGAAGACTGCAAAAAACACAATCTTGCACAAAGCCCATTGCAACTTTGCACACAACAATGCTTCTGAAGGATATTTGCCCAACAACTGCCTGTCCAAACTGGGCCTGGCATCACCTTTGTTATTGATCTTTGTAGCCAAGGATAATCATTTCCAAATGATCATATAATCTTCCTCATTTTTTCTTTTGTCTTCCTTTGCCTCCGTGAATATGCATATAGTTTACTCTGGCTTGCCTGTTTCTATTGCAAGGCTCTGTTTCCAAACGAATATCTTTTTCTTGTGGAGAGCCTCTCTCTGTTTGTTATTTAGGTTGATAAGAGAAATGTGAACATTTGAGAGCTCAGGTAAAAGGCCTTAGTCTACAGTGAAACTTTTTTGCACCCTTAGATGCTTACTTCCACTACAACTTGCAGGTGGGCCTTGAAAACTTCTTGGAATAAGTTTGAGCTTTGGTCTTCTCCGATTCATTTAGCATAGATTCTCAAAATGTGGTCCCTGGACCCACAGCATCAGCATCACCTGGAGATTGTTAGAAATGCAAATCATCGGGCCTCATTCCAGACCCTCAGCTGGAAACTCTAGGGGCATGGCCAGACCCTCTGTAGCTGAACAAGCCATCCAGGTGGTTTTGATGCAGCTAAAGTTCTGGAACAACTAATGTAGCCCCATTTGGAAAACTTGCCTCTACAGGCCTCCCTAGCTGGTAAGCTGCTAGCATTTTTTGTTTGCTTGTTTGTTTGTTTTGATACAGGGTCTTGCTCTGTTGACCAGACCGTGACCTCCTGGGTTGAAGTGAGGACTCAGCCTCCTGAGTAGCCGGGACTACAGGTATGTGCCACCACCATGCCCAACTACTTTTTGTATTTTTTTTTTGTAGGGATGGGGTTTTAGCCCAGGCTAATCTCAAACTCCTGGACTCAAGCAATCTGCCCACTTTGGCCTCACGAACTGCTGGGATTATAGGCATGAGCCACTGTGCCCGGCCCTGTCAGCTTTGTGTAAGCTGAGGAGTTTTTAAAAATACCTAGACTCAGGGCAAACCCCAGACACTTAAGTCAGATTCTCTGGGAGGTGAAGCCCAGGCACTGGTATTTTTAAAGTCTCTACAGATGGTTCTAATGTGCTGCTAAGTTAGAGAACCGCTGATCTAGACCAGGCCTTTTCAAACTTAATGTGCACGTGAATTACCTGGACCTTGTTAAAATGCAGATTCAGTCTGCATAGGCCTGGGGTGGAGCCTGAGCTTCTGCATTTTTAACAAGTCTCTAGAGGATGCTGCTGCATCTGGGCTGCTAACTACACTTGGAGATAGGAGGTTCTGGAGAGCAGAGGAAAGAGCATGAACCATAACCTAGGGGCTGGTAGTCCTGACTTCCGAGCCAAGGTTTGCCTTTATGTGGCTGGCAACTTGCTTGGACTCCTACCTCAATTATTTGGGCCCAAGGTTTGTCCTGCCTCAGAAGGATGTCAAGAAAATTGAGTGAGTAATGCAGAATTGTTTCTTAAAGTGTGTGCAGATGCTCCATGAATTTAGAGAGTATGTGGATGCACATTAGTAAATTTTAATAGTTGTGACCATCTTGTTATGAGTACTTAGAACAAGTAATAATGGCTTTTGATGTATAGTAGTAAGAAAGCTTCCTTTTAAAAGGCGTGTATTTAAGTTTCAAAAGTGGGTCTATTTAAAAATATATGAAATAAATAATAGTAGAGGTAATTGACAGATCAAAATTAGGAAGGCAGGATGAGAATGACTCAAGTTTGGGAAATGCTGAGAAAGCAGATGCCCAAGGGCTATGAAAACTTAAAAAAATAGGTAGCACTTGATTTTGATTGGCTGAATGAGATGATGTGTTTGATTATTTATGGGGTTGGCATTTGGCAACATGCACTGGGTGGCTGGGATCACTGTTTATTAAAAAATATTTGAGTCTCCACTTTGCACTAGATACTCTTTTAGTCTCTTGGAAAAGGGATTGGGGGGCAGGCAGGATAAAAGCAAATCATTTATGCCCACAAGAAAATTGCAGGAAGATAAAAGTCATGAAATAAACTCTATGCTTCTAATTTAATATTTTTTATAGATTATGAGAAAAAAGTTTTGCTCACTATCAGCTAGGAAAGCTGTCTTAGCACAACCATTCATTCTTGCACAAATCAAAATCAAGACGAGCCAGATTTAATTTAATATTTTTTCACAGATTATGAGAAAAAAGTTCCAATTTAATGTTTTTATAGATTATGAGAAAAAAGTTTCGCTCTCTATTAGCTAGGAAAGCTGTCTTAGCACAACCATTCATTCTTGCACAAATCAAAATCAAGATGAGCCAGAAGGCTCCATCCTGACAGCTTCTAATGGAGAAGCTACATTTACTGGACATGGGGAAAGTTGCTGGGCTCTAAGGACTGTGCATTTCTTGAACTAGATAAATGGTCTTGGTGTAGCATAATACCAAAACTTCTTGTCGTAGCCTGTAAGGACAGAACTCAATCAGCCTGAAAACGAAGTCAGTGACTCCGACTCAACACAGGAATGTTCTGTGATTCCTAAAGAAGGATGTAGGAGTGTGGCACAATTCAACCACAGTCTGTGGCCCTGTGCCTCTGCCTTGACATGAGTGGGATTTCCCAGCTGGTCATTTTCTTCTTATCTAAGACATTGGGAACAAATTACTTGACCTCCTCTGGGCTTCAGTACTCCCACTCATCAAATTAGAGGACTGGGCAGTCGCTAGGCTCTCTTTAGGCATCATATTTTAGTTTCTGTGATTTTAAATTTGAGACGGGGTGTCTAAGGGAGAATACATAGGGGAGGGGGAAAGGCTTATTAAAAGTGTAGTTAGACACTGAACGTTTAAGAATTGCATTTTGTAATAATACCTTTACCTAATCAGGACTGACAATCTTACCTGATGACAGCACCTGGAGGAATGGCTGCATTCAAAAATAAAAATGAAATAAAACAAGACCTTATTTGAACTTAGCAATAATGCTGATTCCTCTTTTTGATTTGAGGAGGTTATAGCTGTTGTAAATGCTTGAATTGGGTCTGCCCAGGCAAAACGGAGTCAAGAGTCCATGTCGGATGAATTTTAACAATGTAGACAATAGAAAGGGTTGCTTAAACTGCCCCTCTTTTACCAAAACACATTTACAAATGAAAGAACAACACTTCCATTTTTTAAAAACATTTTTTGAGATGAAGTCTTCCTTTGTCACCCAGAGTGGAGTGCAGTGGTGCGATCTTGGCTCACTGCAAACTTTGCCTCCCGGGTTCAAGTGATTCTCCTGCCTCATCCTCCCGAGTAGCTGGGACTACAGGCGCCCACCACCATTCCTAGCTAATTTTTGTATTTTTAGTAGAGACAGGGTTTCACCATGTTGGCCAGGCTGATCTCGAACTCCTGACCCCAGGTGATCCGCCGACCTCGGCCTCTGAAAGTGATGGGATTACAGGCGTGAGCCAACAGGCGTGGCCAAAAAATTTCCATTTTTAATTGCAGGGTCTGGGGAATTAAAATGCATCCGTAATTTCTTGCATCTCTCCGCTCGGTC
Organism: Pan troglodytes; assembly: GCF_028858775.2. Lineage (NCBI taxonomy): Eukaryota > Metazoa > Chordata > Mammalia > Primates > Hominidae > Pan > Pan troglodytes. The sequence continues at coordinate 66,614,352 of NC_072418.2, forward strand.
TTGCATGAACGCAGAGGGATGGGGAGGACTTCTTGAGGCAAGCATCCCCCTCTTGTCGCCTGCCATCTAGAGAGAGAGGGCTGTGATTTATCTCACTTTAATCAGGAAGGACCCGATGTGTGGATGGAGAGGTCTGACGGCTTTGTTGCTCCATGTGGGAAAGAAACGGACAGAGTGAATTTGTGTATGATCCCTAAGGAGAAAGCGTCTTTGTGCTCTATTTCTTTTTGACCTGGAGCCCCTGAAAGCAAGCTAGTTACAAGTTGAAATAGGCCGTTTCTAAAGTGTGATTTTGTTTGTGTATGAGCCTTGATTACAAAGGGGAAAAAAACCCGCTTAATTTACATACACCACATGTAGTGCAGGATCCCCTGGGCTGTCTTTTCAGGTATCAGGGAACTTTGATGAAAGTCGCTTGTCTCATCTAGGAGTCATTTCATATTGTTTAGCAGAGCCTGGTATTAACATTTCCTTCCAACTGTTTACTGGAATCTGTGTGTTCCCTTCAAGTGATGCATACTAGGTGCACAGGCTTCCTGCCACTGTCATCCTAATCTTTCCGTGCAGACAGGAGCAGAGGGGAGAGCGCTGAGCCAGGCCCCAGCTTGCTTTTCTTTCCTGACACAGCCCGGCTCCACTGCACTTCTCAGCTCTTGCTCTAGGTGGTGCTGTTTGACCATTTTCTTCATGTGACCCTCCACTCGGTAATATAAATTCATTCGGAGGATGACCTGATATCAAAAAAAATTCCTTTTGATTAGTAGAATCAACTTGTTTCTTCACACGATACTCTTCCCACTGAGACACATGGAGACAATTCTGACTCCAGGTTTGCAACCTTGAGATTTCTCTCAGATGCAATAAAAAAAACAAAAAAGCATTTTGAGTGGCACAGTGATGCCTAGTGCATGATCATGTTTGTCTGCTCAAACATCAAAGGGAAACTTGTGGGTTTGAGGATGCCCAGCAGCACGACAGCTGCCAATGTAAATGAGCCGTATAGAGAGAGAGGGGGCGGGAGGGGACTACAAACTTCAGAATATGAGCTGATCGTTTATAAGTTAAAAAAAAAAAATAAACAAGTCAAAATGGAGCCCAGGATGGTGCAAGAAAGAGGAGAAAGGAAGATTTTCCTTGCAGCTAATCAGGAGAGTTCATAAGGGCTGATTACATGAGTGGAAGCCTTAAGTTCTTTTTTAAAAAAAATGTGAAAATTTGCATGTATGTATGTATGTATGTATGTATAGCTTCGTGTATTACCATTATTATTGCAATCAGCAAATGGATTTACTTCCTTTATCTCATGGGCTCCTTCCCACTCACTTCTGGCAGCACATTTTCCTTTCTCCTTCATCCCAGAACACCAAAGAACAGATGCGCTTCCTAACCCTGGCTCCAGGGGACTTTATACAATGTAAACAGTGCACCTCTAACATGGTTCACTGCTTAGAGAACGTGTGTCCCATTTTAAAACTGTGACTCCTTTATATTTTGCAGTGCTTATTTTAATAAGAGACATTGGACTTGTGACTTATTTTTCATGGAGGAGTGAGCTTAATGGTTGAAAGTAATCGATAAACTTGTTTTTCCTGTGATGCCATCAGCCAAGATCCTATGGCAATAGTAAGAGGATGACACTGGGCTGGCACCCCCTCCATAACATATTTGGACCATGTTTTCCCCCCAGAATGCACATGCAATAGCTTTGGTTTGGTAAGAGAGAGATGGTGTACTTGGTTTCCTTCTGTCACACTTTTGGTGAAATGAATTAGACTTTTAAATCAGGAAATTCAGCGAGATGAGTTAGATTTTTACACAAGAGCAGTGGAGGACTTCCAGCTGGTTGGGGGAATGATACGGAAATATCTTGCTAAATCAGGGTCTGGTGGAATGCTGCTCCCCTGGCAGGCTCCTCTTCACAGGGAGCAATCTGTGGGTTGCTTATAGAACAGAGCGAGCAGGAGGCATAACATGGTCTTGCTCAGGGGAAGAACCGGTGTTCAGATGTTTGTCATTAGGAACTGGGTGTGGGCTTTTTCAAGTTAAACTGAAGCAGCAGTTCTATTAGGAAGAGGCTCCCAGATCAGCATCTTCTGTTTCTGGATACTCTCCCTTTGAAAAGCCAGATTTCAGCAAAAAGCTTTGCTAATGGTGAAATTGCACAACTGAAACCCTACGGGAGCAATGGGAAAGATGGAGAAAGAGGTGGTTATATCATGTACTTCAACAGTTTATTTAGAGGCTGTTGACGTTAGAATAACAAGCCAAGACAAACAAAAATACTCATTTTGGATGAAAATATTGTCTTTTCATGTTATTATAGATAGCTGAGTCCTAAGACTTCTACAGAAACACATTTTCCTAATGAGTGGCTGATTTTTCTGGTTGTGCAAGTAATATCCAAATGATTGTACAAATTTTTGGCTCAGGAGCAAACATTGTATTGCATATTGAGCTAATCACTTGCCCTTTCTAAGGTAAGCCCTTACCTCTGCTTTCCCTTCATCTTGTCATTTCTGTTTGTTGGGTACAGGTTTCCTGTTGGTTCTTTCTGTTGGCTCTGATGTAACATGAATGAAGTTCTTAACATCCTTTCAGACATAAACACAACTTAGCTCATTGTTTCTGAGTTCATATAGAGGTTTTCTTGCCCCTGAGACTTTCGTGTCAGACAGCTGGATGTTGCTGTGTTCAAGGCTCTATATGTTGATTTTGTATCCTACAACTTTACTGATATCACCTATCAGTTCAGTTCTAACAGTTTTCAAATTTTATTTATTTGTTTTTGTTTTTTAAATATTGCATGTTTCATTTTAGAGTCAGGAGGGTAGATGTACAGGTTTCTTAAACAGGTATATTGCATGGTGCTGAGGTTTGGGCTTCTAATGATCCCACCACCCAAGCAGTGAGCATAGTAATCGATAGGTAGTTTTTCAACCCTTGCTCCCACCATCCTTCCCTCCCACCTTTGGAGTCCCCCAGTGTCTATTGTTCCCTTCTTTGTGTTGAGTTCTAATCTTTTTTTAGTGAAGTTTGTAGGGTTTTCTATATATAACAAGATCATGCCATCAGTAGAGACAGTTTCACTTCTTCCTTTCCTATTAAGATGCCTTTTATTTCTTTCTTTTGCCTAATTACCCTGAGAAGTGGTGTCTGTGGGCATCCTTGTCTTGTTCCTGATGGTAGAGGAAAAGTTTCAACTTTTCACCATTGATCATGGTGTTAGCTATGGGTTTGTCATATATGGCCTTTATTTTGTTGGGATACAGTCCCTCAATACGTGATCTGTTGGGTGTTTTTTTTTTCACCATGAAAGGGTTTCGAATTTTGTCAAAAGCTTTTTCTATATCTATTGTGATGGCCATATAGTTTCTATCCTTTATTTTTCTAATATGGTATATTATATGTATTGATTTGCTTATGTTGAACCATGACATTATCATGGTGAATGATTCTTTCAATGTGCTATTGAATTTGGTTTGCTAGGATTTTGTTGAGGATTTTTGCATCTATGTAGATCAAGGATATTGGCCTGTCATTTTCCTTTCTTGTAGTGTTCTTGTCTGGCTTTGGAATCAGGGTAATGCTGGCCCTGTAAGATGAGTTTGGAAGTATTCCCTCCACATCAGCTTTTTGGAAGAGTTTGAGAAGGACTGGTATTAGTTCTTCTTAAAATATTTGGTAGAATTAATCTGGGAAGCCATCTGGTTTTGGGTTTTTCATTGATAGGAGACATTTTCTTACGGATTCAACCTCCTTGCTTGCTATTAGTCTGTTCAGATTTTTAAATTTCTTCATGAGTCAATCTTGGTAGGTTTTATGTGTCTGGGAATTTATCCATTTCTTCTAGATGATCCAATTAGTTAGTGTGTAATTATACCTAGCAGTTTCTTAGGATCCTTTGTATTTCTGTGATATTGGCTATGATGTTTCATCTTTCATTTGTGATTTTATGCTCTATTGAAAACATGAGGCATAGCAGGTAGGGGGCACTGGTCAGGACTTGGGGTATAAACTGGCAGATGTTAAGGTGGGTGATTCTGGTTAACTCAGAAACTCCGAAGTCCCGTGTGGAAGAATTAACTGCCTGTACTCACCTAGTAATGTATATCCTTGGTCAAAAATGATCCAGCTGAGAATGTTGGATGAAGGGACCAAATCAATATTCATCATTATATTGAAAACAAGTCAGATTGGCTGTGGTCTTTTGACAGCAGGTCAGTGGCTAAGTCTATTTGAACAAAGTTAGGGCAGGTTCAAGGGAGAATCCTGAGATCAGTATTCTTTGTTCCATACAAACTTGCCTTTCAGTTTCTTCTCCCCATGCCTCCAGGATGTCCCTGCACAGCCCGTAGGGCCCCCTCCTTCAGTACCTTGCCTTACGAAGGGGAGAAAATGAGTTTTCCAATGTTAGCATATATTTAGCCTTCCAAAATTTTCTATTTCTATTTTAGGGGAGCTCTAGGAAAACAGCAGATTACTCTAAATCCCCAGGTAAAAATCTGAAATGGTGGAATTTCATATGACCAGGAGACATATTTTGGGGCAAGTGGGCTTTTCACAATCACTTGGACATGAAGGCATCTGCTTCTTCTATGCCTAAAATAGTCCTTCAATGTAGTAGTTTAATTCCTCTTCCTCTTTTTCAAATTTCAAGACAATACATGTAGTGACTGAACAATTTGGATCCAAGTTTCACTATTTAACTGCCAGTGTGACCTTGGGCGAGTCACTTAATCTTTTCAAGGCTCAATTTCATCATGTAAAGTAGAAGTACAAACAATCCCTGACTTAGAATATTTTGACTTACGATTTTTCAACTTTAAGATAGTTTGAAAGCAATACACATTCAGCAGAAGCTGTACTTTGAGTACTCATACAACCATTCTGTTTTCCACTTTCAGTACAGTATTCATTATATTACATGAGATATTCAAAGCCCACTTTATTATAAAATGGACTTTCTGTTAGATGATTTTGCCTAACTGTAGGTTAATGTGAGTGTTTAAGGTAGGCCGAGCTAAGCTATGATGTTTAGTAGGTTAAGTGTATTAAATGCATTTTCAGCTTACAATATTTTCATAAGTTTATTGGAATATAACCCTATTGTAAATTGAGGGGTATTTGTAATAATGATATCTCTTCCAGGAGACTTTGTGAGCCTCTCATAGGAAAATGCATACACAGATGCATATAAATATATAATCTTTCTTTTCCATACATATGATATTCTTTAAGGATATTCAAAAATCTGGAAACAGTTGCCTCCAGGGAGATAAATGGTAGTGGGTTGGGAAACTTTTAACTGTATACGCTTTTGTACCTTTTGCATTTTGAATCAGATGAATTATAATCTACATAAAATATTAAGATTAAAACATCACCGAATAACTTATCAGGAGTTTGGTGAACATAAGGGAAGGCCACCTATGGTGGCTGTATTTTATTCAGTGTTGGTCACTGTTGGGCACTTCATAGAGCTTATTTCATTTCATCCTCACAAGCGCCGTAGGAGGAAGGGGCCCCAGAGGGATTCATGGTTAGAATAGCAGAGTAGGAGCATTTGGCAGCTATATTCTGTGTAGGTGATAACTTTAAAGATATTTTTGTTATAAAATGTTTCAAACATACAAAAAATATAGAGAAGCAGTTTTCTATAGTTATTAAATATTGTTAATGGGTAGTCACAGAAATTATCATCCAAAGTGGGATATTCTTGAGAGAAAAAGGAGGTTCTATTTATAATTATGGTGGGATAACAAACTTAAGATGAACAGCTCTGGACAAACTGGGTTGTATGGTCCCTGGAAAACAAGGATTACTGTAAATGTGAGTCCCGCCTTGTGCTTCTCTCTGTCCCACCAAGAAAATATGATCTTGATACAGATGTTCATTGTGTCAAGGCAACCATGGCAACCATGATCTAGATACACTGTTCAAGTTTTATGCTGATCCTACCTAGGTATGTCTCAGGAACTTTCCAGAGTTTCCTTTGAGTGCTTCTAAATTTTGCATAAATGGTATGTTGTCCCTTGTCTCTTTTTAAAACCAGTAAGCCATTTTCCCTTCTTTTCCTGGAAAATTAAAGGAACAAAGACCAGGAAATAACAACGTATTAGCTAAGGTTCTGTTGATTGAAAGCAACAGAACCTAATTCTGGCTAGCTTAAACCATGCTAGGATTTAATGAAGAATACTGCAGAATCTTAGATATCTTATGACTGGGAAAGAGGAGGTTCAGGCAGTTCCTGGGATGTCAGCAACAGGTAGCTGTCAATTAACTGCCCCCACACCACCCACTGCTGCCGTCATCAATATAGCACACCACGATGGCTCCCAGCCTCTGTACGTCTGGGTTCCGGTGTTCAAATTCTAGAGACAGCAAGAGAAATCCCATTGAGTCAGGGATCCTTCCCTGGGTCACACTCCCTGCATATGGTCAGAAATGCAGGATTATGTACTAAAGACACAGCTAAAGAGGACCCACTTCACTGTTTTGGGACCATTTGCAGGGGAGGCAAAATTATGAGCTACTCACTTAAAGAGGTGATAACCATAAGTTTGCAGGAAAAAAAAAATGGAGAAGAGAAGGATAACACTATCCTACGGTTTCTTCTGAAAATGGACGAAGGGAACAGCATTTCCATTTGGAAATTCTCTCCTGGCATTTCAATATTTATGGATTCTGAATTCTGAGAAAAATCAGTTGAGAAATTAGGAAAATGGGAAGGAACATTCTAATTTTCCTGTGAAAATTACAGCTTAATAGTCAGTATAGAGAACTTACTGGCTTGAAGAAATGCACTGACTTCAAGTCAAGCAAGATGAGGAAGCACTGACATGTGGAGATGAAAGTTAAGGTGAACAGGACAGGAGCAGTAAAGGAGCCTCAGTCAGACTTTCTTGTATCTGTTGCTGTGTTACAAGTGTGTGTTCATGGCCTTGTCCACTGCTAACAGTGAACCATTTCTGCAAATAAATATTAATGTGTTCATAGGAATAGTATATGTTTTACAAATCCTATGAGAGGTTTTCTAAGAAATGCCAAGTTTTAGAAACAAAATATGCCCTTAAATCGGCAATTTTGACAGTTGCTTCTTTCTAGTGCTATTCATCTTGCCAGGAGATCAGAATGTTATGTTATTTAAATGGTATTGGAGGGGATGATTGATGCCTTGTTTAACAATGTCATGTAAACAACGATTAAAGCATTAAGTATTTGTGGTGTTACCTTTCAATCTTTAAAGGACTTTTCTTTAGCATTTATTTTGTGATAATATTGATTTCTTTTTAATGTTTTCTCTATTAATGCTATTGGATTTTATAATCTTGTTACAATATGTTGGCTCCTAATAATAAGAAATCATCATTTGTTATCATATCTTTTAAAAACAGAAGACTACTAAAACTTTTCATATAATCCTGTTACAGAAAAAAACGACTATTTGCTTGTTATTATAGTCACTTATTATTTTTCAAAAACTTGTAAGTGAAGTGTTATGAAAATCATATGAATTTGGGAATTCCCAAGCATTCTCAGAAATTCTATTTCCTTGTTCCCAAATCCCAATGATTAATATCTGCCAGGAGTCGGAAAACAGTGAAAGGAAGTAACATCCTATGTTGGATACCTGGTAGGGTTAGTGAAGAAACGTTATTGCTGAGCTCTGTGTTACGCTCACGAATGATGCCATTGAGGAAGTCACGCTTGTTGAAAGGAACGCAGATACACAAAGAGTTTTGCTGCTGTCTGTTGGATAAGAACCCCCTGGTCGATTTCAGCTCCTACTGCAAGTTACAAAAATCAATCCAATGATAAATGAAAAGTGCCCAGTGTGCTGGGAAATAACTTATTTTTTGGCTTCAGAGGAAATTTTAGAAACAGTGCCAAGTGAAACGTAAAAACAAACTACGAAGACGTTCATGAATTTCCCTCTGAAGCTGACAGCCGTATTTTAGCAGATGGAACTCCTACTATTAGCCCAACTCTTGGGTTGAAACAGTGTGTCCAGGAAACCCTATGTTAAAATGCAATGTGTTGGGGATATTGTTCCTCTATTTGCTTGAGTTAATTTTCAAATTAGTGTACTCTTGCTTAGCTGTGCTCTGAGGGAATGAACAAAAGATTGGTAAACTCTGATGGAGAACACTGGTCAGGCAGGGCACATAGAATCCCTGGGGATGGTGGTTCCTGGCAAATGGGGGAGGAGGCCCTGAGCCAGGCTTGGGCTGGGCTGGAGGAACATGAAGATGGGATCTACTCACAACCCCCAAAACTGAGGGGTCCTGGTAACATATTATTTCACCCTCAGCCATGCAAATTTATTATTTTTATGGATAAAATAGCTTTAAAAAACTAATTTACATTGAAATGTTAAAATATTTATATAGAGATTAGAAATATTTATATAGAGATTATTGGGAATCCCCTCCTAAAGCCCAAACAAAAAACTACCAAAAAAAGAAATTCCGTGTAGGCTAAGATTGCAAATGACTGATGGAATGTAATTTAAATTAAACATGGAAAATATATTTCCTCTTTAATAAAGATCTAAATTCTATTCTTTTTAGGAGCCTTCAGAAATGAAATTCAACTATTAAAAAAAGTATAGAGAAGCCTTTAGAAAAGAAACTTTTCTTTTGCTGTATTATATATTAAAGAACTTTGATGAGAATAGTTCTAAAGTGTTTAATACTCGATTCCACTGATGTTTCTAGGTATTGTGGGGAACACCTAGAAATTAAATCTTCATCTTTGGCAGATCAGAGGCCTATTATTTTTAGGTAAAACAATTAAAATCTGCTTTTAATAAATCACAAATTTTGCAAGTTAGCCATTAATAGTAAGTGCTTTTCAAAGTTTGGCCCAATACATGAAAAAGCCAGAAAAACATACCTGCATTAGTTTTGCCCATCACCTTCTTATGCTGGCCTCAGGAGATTTATTAACAGCATTCAATATTTTAGGTAGGCTGGATGTGGTGGCTCATGCATGTAATCCCAGCACTTTGGGAGGCTGAGGTGGGAGGATGGCTTGAGACCAGGAGTTCAAGACCAGCCTGGTCAACCTAGTGAGCCCCTCGGTCTCTCTGAAAAGAAAAAAAAATTAGGTATCCTGTGGCTACCTCCAAAAACAAACTCCAGAGGAACTGAATTTTTTTTTTTTATTATTTCATGTGTTGGGATAATGGCTTCTTTTGCAGTTACTTACGAAGAATTTAAGGGTCAGTAAAAATATTTTTTCATCCTTAATAACATGAATTCTCTAATTTGTGTGTGATATAATGCTAGATATTGTGCCAAAAGTGTTACATAGACATAATCCATGCCCATTTTCAAAGATAATACTAATATAGAGAATAAGAATCATTATTATTGTAGTAATTATTATTTTAGTAAGAGTAGTAATAATCAAAACAATTACATCAAACACTTATTAAACCCTTATTATGTGATAGGTACTGTGTAAGCAATTTCCACATATTAGCTCCTTAAATGTGATCACTAACCCCATGAGGTAGGTAGCATTATGTCCATTTTATAGATGCAGAAACTGAGCTTTGAAGAGGGAAAGCAACTTGCCCAAGGCCATGCAGGCAGTCATTGATAAGGGTGGGGAGCGAGAAGTTGAAGTCTGAGATGTAAGTTCACAGACACGAGTACACAAACACGTACAAGATACTCGTATGACATGTGGGGTTGCTTGAAATATGTAATTGACTTTCCCCAGCACAAGAAAGTGTTTGGACAGATTTCAGAGGGATCTAACACTTCCTCAGAGGACTGCCCTACGACATTTTTCCGTGTGCTTTTCTGCCTCTTGTCCTATACTTTTGGCATTTCTTCTGCTCTTAGAGGCAATGAGTCAACAGCATATTTTTAGCACCTCCTGTGTGCATAGAAGTGGCCCCTGACTCAATGGGAGTGTATAACTACCATGGGCCAAATCAGTGTGCTTTCCTGTTAGCCAGGGGATTATAGAAGAACACGCTCCCCTGATTCCAACAGAACTTGCTGCCACTCTGATGTCTTCATTGTAAGGCCTCTAAATGAATGTTCAAGAAATTCATGTTAAAGGCACGTGTCATATGTGTAACTTGTAAACATTTGTGTACTTGTCTCTGTGTCCTTACACCTCAGGCTTCAACTCTTGTTTTTACCTTTATCAATGACTACCTGTGTGCTGTGTGGCTTTGGACCAATTGCTCACCCCCTCTAAAGCTCAGTTTCTGCATCTGTAAAATGGATATAATGCCATATATACATAGATATAGATATACATACACCAATATATATACACACATATATATGTGTGTATATACATATATATATAATATACAAACTGAAATATATAGTTATATAAATATTTCAGTTTAAGTTTCAAAAATCACTGGAGGGTATTTTTATAATACCCTTCAGCAATTTTACCTGCTGCCTTTGCACATTCTGGTGAATTTCTAAATGGAAGTCTGATAGAGATTAATCTTTTAATGCATCATAAATAAAAAAGAAAATCACAGAATGATGTAGCTGGAGAGGACCCTGGGGATCTAGTGTTTCATGAAAGATTAATGTCCTTGATCTGTTTGTAAGTGTTTTGGAAAAATCTTCGATGGTCAAATAAAACTTGGCAATGTTGGATTAAAGTTAAATAGGTTTTTTTTTTTCTGCAGAACTTCATAGTCTTTAATATGCTAATATGTTTTGTGAATCTACAAGGAATGAAGTGTTTCAATGCTTATTTTACCCAGATTCTCATTTTGGTACAGGCTGGTCAAGCTGAGTCAGCTAGTATATTCTCTAGATGGAGATGATGGCTGATGCCTTTTTGAGAGCAAGAGAGTCCCCAGGGGAAGCAAGGGTATATCAGTTGCTCCATTTCATGCCAAGGATCCTCAGTCTTTAGAGGCTCAGAGAAGGCTGAAAGGCTACTCTAGGCTATCAGGGCTACCATTCATTGTGACCCATGCTACAGAGAAGCTTTGAGCTCAGTGCAAAGGAGTGACCAGCCCTTGAGAATCAGGAAAATTTATTTATTCCTGACCTAGTCCACTGAGGACATACAAGGAATGGGGCAGGGGAGTGTCAGCAGCTATGGTTACAAGCTAGTCTGATTCTCTTTCATTAAGAAAACTGGTCCCTGTGAGTTTAGATTGGGAAGCACCAGGTTAAACAATTTTTAGGCCAGGAGTGGTGGCAACTGTACTCCAGCCTGGGTGACAGAGTGAGAATCTGTCTTAAAAAAAAAAAAAGTTAAGTGATGTCTTCTGTTGAGGACCTCTCAGAACTTTTAATATGAAAGTGTGCATTGTGAAGAATGGGAGTAGAGTGTACAGGAGTTTTAAAAGCTACTTGGTCATGAAACTCTTGCTTTGTGCAGGATTCGAGGGGCACTAACATTCTGAGGAAAATATTTTGGGAAACATTGATCTAATCCAAACTTCTCATTTTACCAGCAGACAACTGTGGGGCCCTCTAAGTTTCCTTTCTCCATCATTGTGACAAATTCATTGGAATTAATTCAATCAAACCTGGGGTCAGCTTTGAAGAGATTTATTTAGCAGGTAAATCTGTTTTGTACATTTTGAGGGAGTTCTGAGTTTCCATAGTCAAAAACCACAGATCAATTTAACCAACCTTTATGGAATATCACCTATGGCCCAAAGACCCTTTAGCTACAGTGATGGTCTACAAAAATATAAACTGTAATTCTTGCAATACAGGAGATTAGTAATAATGGTAAATATAATGATGATGACACCATGAATAGCTAACATTTATTGAATGCCTTTCTATTAGTCAGGCACTTTACTAAGTATTTTAATCCTCCCAACAATTTATGAGGTAGGGATTATAATAATTCCCATCTTATAGTGAGGACACTGAGGTTAGGAAATTATCCTAGCCTAAACGTTAAGTGTAAGCATGAATAGAAAGGTGTTATCAACCTATAAGACATTCCTTTATGAGTGATACAAAATCCTATATAAATTCAGAGAAAAGAAAAGTGGTTTTAGAAGTCCTTGATCAGTGAGTGTGAAGCATGTGGTGGCCCGGTTACTGTTTGTTTGCCCATCTGTCCTCCCTCTGGGGATCAGCACCCCCTTACTTTGGAAGAATTGTTTTCCTTTTCACTGTAAGGTTCTTTCTGGCTATGCGATGGGGCACATTGCCTCAAACTAGCCCTGTTCCAGTCTTTGAGAACCTTGAAATTGGAACCAAGGGAAGAGGATTGCCTCTTGAATGGTAATTCTCTAAAATCTAGTCTGAGGTGCTGGTGCCTAATCCCTGGGTCTGTGGAAGGAGCTGGGCTGTGAGAGGGGAGAATGATGTTGATGTCAAGAGAGAGGCAGGTGCTAGGAGCAGAGAGATGGAGGCCTGGAGGGTTTCTGGGCTTCTCTGAGGCTTAGGGTTTGGATCATTGTCTTCATTACTGGAACAAAAGATTTACCATACCTGCTCTTCTGGGAATGAAACTGTCCTGCTTTGCAAAATAAAGTGTCATTAGAAAGAGATCTTAAAAACCCCACACCATAAACAGGTGCACAGATCCGTAGAAGTGTTAAAGTTCTGTCTGTTGGATGCTGAGCCAAGACTCTTAAGTATGTTCTAAAGAGAAACTGGTGTGTGTAGGCTGTGCACTCCCAGAGAGATAAAAAGTTAGGAACTTTATGGGTTGGGCTTGGTGGCTCCCACCTGTAATCCCAGCACTGTGGGAGGCTAAAGTGGGCAGATTGATTGAGCTGAGGAGTTCGAGACCAGCCTAGGCAACATGGTGAAACCCCATGTCTACAAAAGCTACAAAAATTACCTGGGCGTGGTGGCATGTACCTGTAGGCGGGAGGATCGCTTGAGCCCAAGAGGGAGAGGGTGCAGTGAGCCATGATTGTGCCACTGCACTCCACCTGGGTGACAGGAATTTTATGGGGAATGGGATCTTGGAGACTGAGTAGAGACTAGAGGAAAAAAAAAAAAACTACCTCCCCAACTGGCCACACTATTCTTTTAAAAAAATGTTAATTGACAAATTAAAATTGTATGTATTTACGGAGGTATAATGTGATGTTATGATATATGTATACATTGTGGAATAATTAAATCCAGAGAATTAATAGATTCATCACCTCAAAACCTATCTTTTTTGTGGTGAGAACATTTGAAATTTATTGTCTTAGCAATTTTGAAATACACAATACTTCATTGTTAACTACAGTCACCATGCTGTGCTGTAGATCTCAACAAAATGTATTCTTCCTGTCTCAACTAAAACATTGTACTCTTTGACAACATTTCCCCATTCCTCTCACCCCCTCCAAAAACACCCATTCTTTATGTTGAAGAGAATGGCTAAAAAGTCCCAGCAGGTTTCAACTGACAGCTTCAGTGGTTGTCCCATCACACTTCAATGTTATTAATAGAAAGGGGAGGGGCAATACATAATTCGGACAGGCAGAAAGTACCATTGTAACCACTTTCCTGACTTCACAGAAAAAGTCCTCTTGTTTTCATCTGTAAAATGGGAACTGCGTGAATACCATTCTTCTTTTCTTCAGCCTCCAAAGAAAAAACAGATGCAAAGCCTTTTATCAATTGCAAAACAGTATACAATGTGTGTTATTACTCACAGTTGTCTTACTGTGACTAAACACTTTATAAGCCTGCGGCAAGTCAGCCTTACTCTCAGGAAGTGGACAATATTTGGGGAAGGAGAAGCAGCAGGATCTTTCAGGACAGTAGCCTTGGTGGGTCCAAAAATTCCTTGAGCGAAATGGGAGACAAAACTTTCTTCCTGCTTTGCGGTTTATCCTGTTAGTCTTGTCTCTCTTCACTCCTATTTTCTATGGAGAATTTCCTGGTTTTGGAGTTTGGGTGCATTTTATGGAGAGGAGGCAGAACATCTTTAGCTCCAGCAGAATGAAAGGATACATGCAAAGGAACCTAGCACAGTATGTGGTACCCAGTTCCCCTTTAACTTGGCTTTATTCATTCACTCCTGGTAGGGCATTAATAAGGGATTTAGCCCCCTCCTATTGAAAACGATTAATTCAGGGAAGAGTTCAGGCAGTGTGGACAGATACAATGTAGGCCAAGCCTGTTTCTAAGGCAGGAGCTGGGTAGGGAGGGTGAGAAGGGCGAGAAGAATAGGGAAATATGTGTCGTCTGTGTTGCTGCTGTTGCAACCACCACAACAAACAAACAAGTGAAAAAAAAAAAAAGAATTGTCCATACCGGAAAGTGTGCTGTTTTGGAGGAGGCTGGGGAAAGTGTGGATGGCTCGAGTGGGTCCTGTTGGATTGAAGTCTGACAGTGGTGATTCCCTTCAACAAATGGTCGGGGTGGGAGGGTACACACACACACACACACACACACACACACCCCACATGCAGTGCCCAGCCTCCGATTTCAGCGCTGGCAGGAGATAACCATTCTTAGCTCGCCTTTCCAGGGTTATTTTTGGCTGAGGCTGTTCGCTGATGGCAAAAGGTTTCAGCCCCCTCCCAAATCCCTCCCCGTGCTTGTTCTAAAGAGAAACTGGTGCGTGTATGCTGCGCTCTACCAGGGAGACAGGGAGACGGGCCTGGCGCGGGAGAGGAACCCGGACTCTGCCCAAAGTCTCGCCGCCCGCCGGCTGTTTTCTGGCGGAGGGTGTGCCCTGGAGGGCGGCGATCGCGCATGAAGGCTGGGGCCAGGCGCGGGTGCAGGCGTCACCGGGGTCGGGCTAGCAGGCCCTGGAATCAGGCTTTTGGGACACCCCGAAAGTGAGTCCAACTTGGGGAGAAACTGAGGACACCTCGGGCGGTCTGGCAGCGGAGAAGGTGGGCGGGAGAAAACTTTAGAGGAATGCAGAAGCAATCTCCGCCGAGGGAGTCAGCGAGCAGCCGCACGGAGAGGAGGGGCGGGCAGTCCCCAGGCGGGCGGGTGCAGGGTGCAGGGTGCCGACCTGCCGGAGAGGGGGCCTGGGCGCGAGGCGGAGTCCCGGTGCGCGGCCAGGTGGGCGGAGGCCCCCGGCAGGCTGCAGATTGCCTCCGGCCCCAGAAGCCTCAGCAGGACCGGCCAGGAGGCGCCACGGAGGGGAGCCCCATCCCGGTGCTGACAGTGCCCACCGCGCCCTACGAGGACCGGCGGCCGGCCGGCGGCGGGGGTCTGCGGCGACCTACCGGCCTCTTCGAGGGCCAGCGCAACTACCTGCCCAAATTCATCCAGAGAGTGCTATCGTCCATCGATCTGCGCGACCGCCGGGGCTGCACCACGGTGGTGGGCAGCGACGGCAGGTACTTTAGCAGGACGGCCATCGAGATCGTGGGGCAGATGGCTGCGGCCAACGGGGTGAGTGTCCGGATGCCCCTCGCTTCCTGTCGCGCTGCCGCCATGCCCTCTCCTAGCCCTTGTCCCCCTGCTGCCTCCGGGCCCAGCTGGGAGGCCCCTGCCCGGCCCAGGTTTTGCTTCCTCACTCCCGCGTCCTCACCCTCCAGCGCCCCACTCCCGCCGCGCTCGCAGCCTCCCCGGCGCACCCCGGACACTGGGTTCTATTAGTACCCACCGCCCCCAAAATCCTTGAGGGGTGTCCGTCGTTCCTGGAGCCACTCCGGGTGCCCTGGACTCTTCTCCGACTCTGCACACATCCCGCACCTGCTCATTTTTCTTTCGGACATTCTCTTACTCGGCCCTGTAGATTCCAAGGCAGCTCCCAGTTTTCCATATTGTTCCCAACGCGTTCACTGCCCACAGTCCCCACACAAACTTCTTTCCCAGGCTCACAACATAGTCCCTCTTCCCCGTGCCCTTTTTGCAATAATCTGCCAGTCCCCTAAGTCTTAGCTCTGCCTATTTAACAGTAGTGGTGTCTCAGAACACACACACACACACACACACACACACACACACACACACACACACACACGATCCCTGACATATTTGGCAAGAGTAGGTCCTGAAGGTTTTTAATATTTTGGTTCTTTAACCCAGTGGAATTACTGAATGATTTATTTAATTAGGGTAGGGATGGAGTGGATCCATTTGTTTGATGCTAAACAGCCTGAGCTCGCAGTTCCCAGGGGGCATATCTCTAAATGGTCTGAAATGAGATTTGCAGTGGTTTTCTTAATGCAATTCCCAACTTCTCTCCAAATGCCTTTTGACATTTGACAACATTTCATGCCTCTTCCCCTTTCGCTTTTCATCCTTGTTTTCTCTCCCTTCTCCCACGACCTCGGTAGTCTTCTGCAATCCAGATTCTCAGACTTCGGGTTTTTCTCCCTCTGCCCCTTTCCTCTCTGTCCTATAACTAGAAGCACCTTTTGGCATAGACCCGTATCCCAGTTTCCTCTTTCCCAGGTCCAGCAGCATCTCAAGGACATCTACAAGAGGGATACCTAACTTCAGGGGTCTCTGAATGATATGTGGGAAACATCGTCTAAAAAGGTAATTTTATCCTTATTCATGCAACCAGACCCACACTCATAGAACTTGTCTTTAAGGGGAGTGTCTTGCAGATGTATAAATGAGTGTTAACATCTTTAAAAGCAAAACTGAACATTTCCCTGGCATTTGTATTCCCTCCTTCCTTCCCAACCCTTTCCTTTTCATTTTCTCATTTATTATTAAAAACATTTTTAAAGGATCTCCATGCTTCATATTTATCTACTATAATTCCTCCTTCTCGGTGTTGCAGGGATAGGGAAAGAGGATTTTTTAAAAAACACAATAAAAAGCAATTGGGAGAAACAGGGCCAGTGGTGTTGGGGTGGGTAGTGGAATTGTGATTTTTGACTCCCATAGACAATGATGCTGGATATATGGGGTATGATTTCTCTCTGGCTCCTCACTTGAGATTGATGAAGTTTGGCTAGAATCAGGGAGTTGAAGAGAGGTTGACAAATGGTCTTTCACTCTTCTCTGACAGGCTGTTCCTGTGGAGTGATGGAGAATAATGAGCCTTGGGAGAGCTATGGGAGCTCTCACACTCCTTCCCGAGCCAATTTTTTAGGGAGTGAGAGAAACATGGCCTGTCCAATACTTGTTGTGGGTCAGGATATTTTTGAAGCTACGGTTGTTGATTTGCATGGGAAAATTATTATGTCTTATTATTTCTTGTCCCACTTTACCATAAGGGCTCCTCAGCTTCTTACTTCAATGGGTCTTCCATGACAAACACACTTTATTAACTCTAAGAGTGGAATTTATTTTAACAGATAATTAGCATAGGTCAATATATGCTTAAAATAGAGTCAAATTAAACGCACTAGCTGTTATAAAGGACAGCTGACAAAATCCACATAGAAGCATCGACTCTTAAATAATCTGAAAGTACTACTTCTAAGAGGGGCGGGCATGGGTGAAGGGAATGGTGGACCTGTTTCAGAATTTCAAACGCCAACTTTAACCAATCGTTTCCTCATTTTGTTCACCTTCTTGGGGGCTTATGCTAAAGTGAAGTGAATAGCCATAAGGCTGGCTTCAGGAGAAAGGTGGTCTAAAAGTACTGGATAATTATAAGCAAAATTGGTCTCGAATGATTGAAAATTGATGAGAATGTACTTGTCTCCTGATTTGGCATCCTGAGTTAGACTCAGGAATACTGAACATGGATCCCAAAGGCTTTGGTCTTTTTTGATATCCTATTGGATAATCATAAGCAGGCTAGAAAAATAGGAAACTAGAATTTTTTCTCTTTGAACTGACAAATCTGACCAGTGGGCTGCATTCTCTATATCTGAAAAATCTTGGTTTTGATTGAAAAAGTTAATTTTACAAAGCAATTTTCTTTTTTTAAATTAAATTTCATTTTTTTTGACACAGGGTCTCACTTTGTTGCCCAGGCTGGAGTGCAATGGTACAGTCTTGGCTCACTGTAGCCTTGACCTCCCCAGATTCAGGTGATCTTCCCACCTCAGCCTCCTGAGTAGCTGGGGCTATAGGTGCACGCCACTACGCACAGCTGATTTTTGTGTTTTTACTACTCATAGGGTTTCTCTGTGTTGCCCAGTCTAGTCTCAAACTCCTGATCTCAAGAGATCTGCCTGCCTTGGCCTCCTAAAGTGTCATGAACCACCATGCCCAGCCTACAAAGCAATGTTCTAGGAAAAACTACAGTTACTCTTTGATTATGTAATTGCTGGAGAAGAAAAGCATGGCATTTCTAAAATGATGAACTATATTACTTATATTTTAATATCTCATAAAGTTTGAAATAGACATTTCAAACATAAACATGTATAAAAATTTTTATAAATTATAAAATCAAAAACATTTTACAATTATTTTATTATAAAATTACTATAGAATCAAAAACATTACAAATTTAAACAACTTTTTAAAAAATTTATTTTGGGATTTCCCATGGAGTGATGGAGAATAATGAGCCTTGGGAGAGCTATGGCAGCTCTCATACTCCTTCCTGGGCCAACTTTTTTAGGAAATGGGAGAAATATACCCTGTTCAATGTTTATTGTGGGTCAGGATATTTTTGAAGCTATAGTGGTTGATTTGCTTCAAACTTTAAAAAAATTATTATAAAATTATGGGATGTAAAAAAATTTATTATAAAACTTTGAAATTTTCAAACTTTCAGAAAAGCAGAGAGATGAGATTAATGGCACTCACAGGCAAGCATAGAACATAGATTGTAAACATTTTGCTATATTTGTGTCATGACTATTTTTTGCTTGTGTTTGAAAGTCTATTAAAGAAAATGATATTTTACCCCTAAATTCTTTAGTACAGATTTCTAAAAAAATAAGAACATTTTCCTGTATAGTTACAAAATCATCTTTTCAAACAAAATAAAAAATGGCTTTTTTATATCATTTATTACCCAGTCCACATTCAGATTTCCTCAATTATTATGAAATGTCCTTTTATTTTTTGAGACAAAGTCTTGCTCTTTCACACAGCCTGAAGTGCAGTGAAACAATCATAGCTCATTGCAGCCTCAAACTCCTGGGCTCAAGTGATCTTCCTGCCTCAGCTTCCTGAGTAGCTAGGACTAGAGGTGCACACCACCATGCCCAGCTAATTTATTGTTTTTGTAGAGATGGAGGTCTTACTACGTTGCCCAGGCTGGTCTCAAACTCCTGGCCTCAAGTGATCCTTCCAGCTTGGTCTCCCTGAAATATCTTTTGTGGCTGGTTTGTTCAAATTAGTTTCTTCTAATCAAGGGATACACGTTGCATTTGATTATTTAGCTCAAGACTGTTTTAACCTGGAAAATACCCATACTCTTTGTTTATGTATTTATTTAGTGAAATTGACTTGTTGAAAAACTAGTCAGTTGTCCTGTAGAATATTTCCCCTTCTGGAATTTTCTGGTTGCTTTATATGGTGTCATTTAACTTTTCACTCTGTTTTTTCCTGGTTAACTGGAAGTTAGTTCTAAAGGCTTTTAGGCCTGCTATAACAAAATACCAAAAACTGGATGACTTATAAAGAACAGAAATTTATTTCTCACAGTCCTAGAGGCTAGCAAGTTTAAAATCAAGGAGCATGTGGTTTTGATATCTGGTTAGGACCAACTTTCTGGTTCATAGATTGGCCTTCTTGCTGGGCCCTCACATAGTGGGAGAGACTAGCTAGCTCTCTGGGGCCTCTTTTATAAGGGCACTAATTCCAATCATGAAGCCTCTGTCCTTATGATCTAATGACCCCCTAAAGGCCCCACCTTTTAATACCAGCACCTTTGGGGTTAGGATGTCAACATATTAATTTGGGGAAGACATACACGTTCAGCCCATTGCAAGGTTTAGTTAGATTCAGGTTCAACTTCTTTTTTTAAAGACTATTTCATAGGCAATAATGTGTATTCACATCCCATCATTAGTGATGGTGAGATGATCGCAAGGTTAGGGTGATCACTGCCTATCTCCTCTGCTATATTCCCCCTTGGGTCAAGCCAGTAGTCTGTGACGTGAACTTTGTACCATGTGTATATTCAGTTATATTCTGTATCAATAGTTACTTGATTGTTTTAGCATTTATTAATGATCCTTGCTTGAGTTGATTATTTCATTAGGGGTTTCAAAATGGTGAATTTCTAATTCTCTAATTCTATCTACATGTTTTAGCTGGCATTTTTCTATAAGCAGACCATTTTCTTCACAACTGGGTTATTTGGCTACCCTGAAACATAGTTCCTTCCGGGAAGGCAGAACATATGTTTATTTCTGTCTTTAAAAAATTGCTGGTGTTTGGAGTGAAGATTAGGTGAGCTAACTACCTCCACAGGTGACACATGAATTTTGTTTTGTCTCACTTTTGCTTTTTTGAATATCACTGTGGCTGCTTGGATTTTTAGATTTAATTTGAATGGATTAGGGAATAAATGAGAAGATAGGTTTTATCTGCTTCTGTAGTTTTTATGTGGCTGTGTGAACTTACTTTTAAAAATTCCCAGAAATATTTTAATTCCCCTTTAAAGATATAAACTATGTCATACTATAAAGCAAAAGAAAAACCAATCATGTGAAGAGTAAATAGTATCGTTTAAACGAATTGTGGTGAAGCTTAGTTTGTACCTAATTAGTTTTTTATTTTCTTTCTACTTTTATCTGCTTCAGAGCCTCTTCAGTGGTTTAGATCTTCTATGTGTCAAATTATTCTAATCTCTTAAAAAGTTTAAGAGCTAAAATACATCACAATGACTACAGGAATGCCCTTGTCCTTTTCTGGGTAGGTACACCTAAGGCAACTTCTTTTTCTCTTCTTTGTTCTCTTCTTCTTTCTTATTCTTAAATCATCTTCAATATTGGACAGATGACAGCACTATGCCTGCCTCAAGATGTTTCTGACTTTTTCTTTTTCTTTTTCCTTTTTTTTTTGAGATGGAGTCTTGCTCTGTCACCCAGGCTAGAGTGCAGTGGCACAATCTTGGCTCACTACAACTTCTGTCTCCTGGGTTCCAGTGATTCTCCCAACTCAGCCTCCTGAGTAGCTGTGGTTACAGGCATGCACCACCACGCCTAGCTAATTTTTTGTATTTTTACTAGAGACGGGGTTTCACCATGTTGGCCAGGCTGGTCTTGAACTCCTGACCTCAAGGGATCTGCCTGCCTTGGCCTCCCAAAGTGCTGGGATTACACGTGTGAGCCACTGCACCCGGCCGTTTCTGACTTTTTCTAAAGTCTTCTTTCTCTGGAGATGACATTATATAATAGCACTGTTCAATAGAAGTTTCTTTGATGATGGAACTGTTCTATAATCTGCATTGTCCCAGCCACTAGCCATATGGGACTACTGTAACACTTGAAATGTGGCTAGAGCAACTGAAGAACTGAATTTTGCATTTTACTGAATTTTAATTAATTAAAATAGAAATGCAAATAACCGTAAGTGGTTAGTAGCTACCATACTGGACAGCAAAGATCTATAATTCAGCATTTAAAATCGATTTTGTTTTGTTTTCAAAAATGGAGCCAGACTGTTACAACCCAAAAGAACTGTAGGTTAAATTAAGGTAAATCCCCAAATACTACATACACATTTGGGAAATCCAAACCAGATTTTTTCATGTGATAACCACACCCTCTTTTGACTTTAGCCTTGGAGGTAATGGAGTATGGCAGAAAAAACCCTGTATCAGCAGCTGGAAGACTCACCTTCTTTTCCTAGCTCTGCCATATATTGACCAAAAGAGTCAAAGTCCATTCAGATGGTTGAAGGGCCTTGGAATTTTGTTTTTGGTTTTCACATACAAGTTGGAGGGCAGATGCGTTAGCCTCTTGAAATACCCAGAAACCACTTGTTTCCTCATCTAAAAATCAGGTATGACAGGATCATTTAATTATCCTGGAAATCAGATGAAGCACTGCATATGAAAGCACTTTGTAACATCGATAGCACTGGGAAATGTAAAGACCTTTTACTGAAATATAAAGGTGTATGGTCAACTGAATATATCTCAGATAGTTAGGATTTGACTGTATATATTGAATATAACCTGTAGTGGGCCCCTTGGTAAACAGCTTACAGTTTTGTTGCAAGTTTTAGCCAAGAGAAAATTTATTTGTTGATTAGTCATGCCCTTTATTGGCCACATGATGAGCAGCCAAGATATTAACACACAGTGCACCTTGCAGAATTCAAGAATGTCTCAGTGTCTTGTGAACTAGGAAGCTGAAATGCAGTGGTATGCAGAAGGCTGGCTCAGTAGGAGCCTTGGGAGTGTCCTGCAGATAGATGTTTGTGCAGGTTGTGTTTGATTCCAGTTGGCCATGAAAAGCTGGTTGCTCTAAAGAATGAGAATATACTTGGTTTTGCATTTACTAGAACTATCTGGGGAACAAATCTTGGGGTGGAAGAAAGAAGGGAGGGAGGGAAAGCTGTGCTTCAATACCTAGGGCTTCTTTCCTGGAATGGATCTGAGAATCTGGGATTGGGTGGCTAATATCTCATCTCTAGAAGGGAGAAAGAACTGGGTGGTGATGGCTTTGTATTTTCTATTGGAGTTCACTACAGAATAGGTGAATGGAATGGGCTGCTATGATCCAGACATTAGGGAGGACAGGTTTGTGATACATTAGAAAACTTGAATGAGCCCTTCTATGATTCTCTCTTCCCTCTTTCTGCTTCCCGTTCTGAATCACCATCCGCAGGTTGTGGAATTAGCAAATCTATTATGTGAGCAATAGCAAACTTACAGGAGCCCTTGGCTCCATCTATCTCCCTGTTTGTGTCAGTTCCTTCTGGATGCTTTTAGTCTGTGGTCTTCATTCACTCTTTTTCTGGGGAAGTAAAAGGAGTGGGACAGATTATGAGAACAGCTGGGTCCTCCCAGTTGCTGGGGTGGTTATTTTAAGCTTTGTTTAATGTGTCCAGAGACCCAGATGGCATTTTTAACTAAGCTGCTTTATTAAATCTTGTGATAAAGCATAGTGATGTTTATTGAAAAGGCAGACACGCATCAGCAACATTATGCGTGAAACTTGCTCTAAGAATTTTCTATAAAACATCTGTTCTCTTTGAGCCTTTTGTGAACTCTGGAAGTTTGCTAGTTTCTATACAGACTTGAGGACAAGAAGTTGGAACCCACTTTTGGAGATGTCCAAGCATAGGTATTGGAATCATTAATCCTAACCCTCTCAGTTTTAAGGCCCCGGATACCCTTCTGTTAGACAACAGTAACATGAGCAAGCACTGTAATAACCTTTAAACAAGATGATTTGGAAATAATGGACAAGAAAAAGTAGTATAAATTGTTTGGGGATTTTAAAATTAAAGATAAAAAGCTAGGGCTTCAATGACCTGTGCCAGCCTATAGCCTTAAGAGTCAATTTGCAAACACTCAAGATTTGGCCAATATGCCTCTACTACTTCTACTTAACACAGTCAAAGGGAAATTTTTAGATTCTTTCATCTGATTTGACTCTCTTAGTTACGAATAAGAGGATATCTAGAATATATATGTGACTTGTTAAAATGAAAATCCACCTTCTCTGAGTCTTCAAATATCTTTCATATCTTACATGTTTAGTCACATCAACTTTTGAAGTCATGTCCGTAGTTGTATGAAAAGAAAAATTTCAGGAACATTCAACCTCAAAAGTTCTTTTTCTTAGTCTGAAGTCGTAGAAGCATTTGACTTTTACTTTCTCTTTTTAAGTTTGTACTAGTAGGTATTTTGTATAAATATAATATTTAATTGTTGCCTTTGTATTCTTTTTCTCTAGTAAACATCCTGGTTTTTAGCTATCAATATGTAGTTTTACATTTAGGGATTTCTAATGGAAAGAGAAAGGAATCTGAAATCAGAGGACGAGAGTTTATTCTACTTGACCAAACACATACACAATACTGGAAGGAGAGTTTTACAACAAATATTTAATATCTATGACATGTAAAACGTTTTTTGAAATCAAGAAAATTCAAACAATTCAATACAAATATCATCAATAATAAGACATGAACAGGTGGCCAACCTTATTAATAACCAGAGAAATATAAATTAAAACAATCCATCAACTTGTAAAAAAGATGAAATTACCCAGAGTTGGTGTAGGTGATGGAAAATTGTCATGTTTGTATACTGTTCATAGAAGTTAAATTGACATAACTTTTTGGTCAGGCAATTTGGAAGTATCTATCTAAATTAATAGAGTAGTTTTCTAATAACCTGGGAATCTCTTAATCTAAGAATCTTTACTGTAGATTTTTCTAGAACAAATGTACAAACATCTGTGTACAAGGGTACTCACTGCAGCATTTTGCTAAGGAAAAACTCAGAAAAAATCTATATGTTCAACAGAGAACAGGTACATAATTTATGACACAACTGCACAATATACACCGCTAAAATAAAGGATATAAATTTATATGTAGTATGAAAAAGATGTGAATGATAGCTTGTTGGTGAAAAACAGCAATGACTGGAATATTGTGTGTAACGTAATCCTGCTTTTCTGTATATAATGTAGGCATAGAAAATAGGATTGAAAGGACATACTCTAGTCAACAGTGTATATAGCTTGGGTGGAGGGGGTGTATAATGGGGAAGGAGAGTCCCTTTTCCTATCTATTCCATATACATCTCTGGATTTAAAAGATCATACATGCATATGCATTACCTTCAAAATTAAAATGATAAAGACAAAAGGAGAAGCTTTGGATTTGAATCATGATACTACTGTTTGCAACTTCTATGACCGTGGGGAAGTCTTCTAGCCTCCTGGGGTTTATTTCCTCATTTATAAAAATAGGGAAAGTAATAATACTTGTCTACATATCTTCTAGGGTTGTTGGGAGGATTGAATGTGATAATGGGTTACAGCATTATGAATTATTTATTCACAGAACACAATTATTATAAAAATATTTTGCTCTGATTAAAATAAAAGAAGGACGAGATCGTGTGTGTTTTTCAGTCCCAGTAGCTTTACTAACCAGAAAGCGCCTGCTGATGTGGTGATCACAGTTGCTTTGGTGCAGCTTCCTGTTGACTTTTGGCAATTCTCCACGCTGCTAGCTAAGGCTGAGGTGGCGACTGTGGAAGGTGTGATCTCCTCCCCCTCCCAGCACACATTTGTGTGCATACTCACACTCATGCACACACAAACACACACATGCACACTCTATCACAGTACATGAGGTGGCAGCAGCTGCTCCGGCATAGACTTTCACACAACATAAAGGGCTTTTTTGGTGTGGTCTGTGCATTATTTCCTGTTAAGCATGAGCTGAGTCAGTGCCATGCTTTTCCATCTGAAACCTTTCTGAGGCTCAGGCTGTGTTAAGAGCAAACCCTCTCCCCTCCATGCCCACCCCATGGCCCTCTACTGAAGCCAGATCATAATCTGCTCATTTCATGAGGATTTTCAAACCGAATGGACTGGGCCATGTGAGAGATCACTGAAAGGAACAGACCAAGCAGAGGCTAAGAGACTCCACGCTAATCTGCTGAGTCATCTGAAAATGCACAGCTGTGGCAGCTCACGGTGCTTTAAAGTACTTTGGCAGGATGTTTGTTCAGGGGGCCTGTTCCTGCAGCCCTGCTGAATGTTTGGTTAGGAGGCATAATCATTTTTTGGACAGGATCTCCCAAATGTAAGGTGATAGATGCTAATGTGGAATATAATACAGAAGATACAGCTTGGATGTCATAAATAACAATAAATTGTTTAATCTTGCTGAGTTGTAAATCTATGATTGCCAGAGGTCTTTAGTTCACTGGAACATAGTATGGGGGCAGGGGCACTTAGCAAATAGGCAGTTATTATTTTCCAACGAGACAGAAACTGGTCTGATGAAATTTATCTAAAAAGGCATACACATGTATTTTAATTAATTGTGACAATTACTCAGAGAAAACACATGGCCCTAAAGAGGCTGAGGGTTTTTTTGTTCTACCTATAAATGTATATGTATATTCACCTATATTCTACCTATGTATAAGTAAGAGAATGAGTTTTTGTTTTGGGGATATATATTTATACGTATCTATACAGACAGATATACACATACTTAATTTCTGTGTACCTATTAAGGTGCGGTGACAGATGGAAAGTATTTTGAAGCATTTAGATAGCTTATTCAATAGCATATGTGTGCATATAGCCCCCCCATAAAGCTTTGTCTGTTTTCTGTATATATTTAACAAGAGGCTAGAACAGAGTCCAAAATGTCAGAAATGGTTGAACATTCCATAGAAATGAAGGAGGTGTTTCCAAATGACCTATGTTTCTACGGCAATAAATAGAACTTGTGCTGCGTTGGATGGGTCAGGAGTAAGGAATATAAACAGTGTAAGTATGGCTATTCCAGGCAGAAATCTACCTTGTAAGAACAGCTTTGTGCAGTGAGCTCGACAACATTGATCAGTTAGCAGTCCGGTTCAGTACAACATTGATCAGGTAGCAAGACGGTTCGGCAGTGCCAGTCGGAGACACAGATGGGGACAATCAAAGAAGATGCAGGTCAGGAGAAGGATGCAGACATGTACCTGTCACTACCATGGACTTCAGCAGCTTCTTAGTGAGCAGGTTTATGATCAAAGAAGAAAGACATCGTTGATATGTAAGCATGTTACAATTAATTTGCTGTTTAGTTACTAGCAAACTACATCCAGTTTTTAGTTTTTAGGTTTTTTTTTCTTTTTTCTTTTTTGAAACAGGTTCTTGTTCTGTCATCCAGGTTGGAGTGCAGTCGTTATCCAAGCTCACTGCAGCCTTAAAATCCTGGGCTCCGTAGATCCTCCCAACTCAGACACCCAAGAAGCTGGGACTACAGGTGCACACGACCATGGCCAGCTAATATTTCTATTTTTTTTGTAGAGATGAGGCCTTGCTGTATTGCCCAGGCTGCTCTTGAGCTCCTGGAAGTGTAGATATTTCCATGTTTATACAGATGATGGTGTAGATATTTCCATGTTTATACGGATGAGTGTGTAGATATTTCCATGTTTTTAAAGATGGCGGAGTAGATATTTCCATGTTTATAGAGATGGCGGTGTAGATATTTCCATGTTCATACAGATCGTGGTGTGGAAGTTTCCATGTTTATACAGATAGCGCTGTATATATTTCCATGTTTATACAACGGTGTAGATATTTCCATGTTTATAGAGATAGCAGTGTAGATATTTCCATGTTTATAGAGATAGCGGTGTAGATAATTCCATGTGTATAAAGATAGCGGTGTAGGTATTTCCATGTTTACAGAGATAGCGGTGTATACATTTCCATCTTTGCACAGATAGCAGTGTAGATATTTCCATGTTTACAGATATGGGTGTAGATATTTCCATGTTTACACAGATCATGGTGTAGATATTTCCACGTTTATACAGATCGCAGTGTAGATAACTCCGTCTTTCTACAGATGGCAGTGTAGATATTTCCATGTTTATACAGATGGTGGTGTAGATATTTCCATACTTATATAGATGGCAGTGTAGATATTTCCTTGTTTATTTAGATGGCGTTGTAGACATTTCCATGTTTGTAGAGATGGCTGTGTATATATTTCCATGTTGATAGAGACAGCGGTGTAGATATTTCCATGTCTATAGAGATAGCGGTTTAGGTATTTCCATGTTTATAGAGATAGCTTTGTAGATATTTCCATGTTTATACAGATAGCGGTGTAGATATTTCCAAGTATATACAGATAGCGGTGTTGGTATTTCCATGTTTATACTGATAGCGGTATAAATCTTTCCATGTTTATACAGCTCGCGTTGTAGATATTTACATCTTTATACAGATGGCAGTGTAGATATTTCCATGTTTATACAGATGGCTTTGTAGATAGTCCCATGTTTATGGAGATGGCAGTGTAGATATTTTCAAGTTTATAGTGATGGAGGTGCAGATATTTCCATTTACATACAGATCGCGGTGTAGATGTTTCCATGTTTATACAGATAGCGCTGTAGATATTACCACGTTTATAGAGATAGCGGTGTTGGTATTTCCATGTTTATACAGATAGCGGTGTAAATATTTCCATGTTTATTGAGCTGGCCATGTGGATATTTCCACTTTTATACAGATGGTGGTGTGGATATTTCCATGTTAATACAGATGGCAGTGTAGGTATTTCCATGTTTATACAGATAGCGGTGTAGTTACTTCTCTGTTGATAGAGATAGCATTGGAAATATTTTCATGTTTATACACATAGCGGTGTAGATATTTCCATGTTTATAGTGATAGCGGTGTAGATATTTCCCTGTTTATACAGATAGCGGTGTAGATATTTACATCTTTATGCAGATTGCTGTGCAGATGTTTCCATGTTTATAAAGAGGGCTGAGTAGGTATTTCCATGTTTACACAGATGGCAGTGTAGATATGTCCATGTTTATGAAGATGACTGTGTAGATATTTCCATGTTTATACAGATGTTGGTGTAGATATTTCCCTGTTTATAGAAATAGCGCGGTAGATATTTCCATGTTTATAGAGATAGCGGTGTAAATATTTCCATATTTATACAGATAGCGATGTAGATATTTCCATGTTTATACAGATAGCGGTGTAGATATTTGCATCTTTATACAGTGAGTGCTATACATATTTCCATGTTTATAGAGATGGTAGTGTAGATATTTCCATGTTTATACAGATGACTGTGTAGATATTTGCATGTTTATACAGATGGCAATGTAGATGTATCCATGTTTATAGAGATAGCGGTGTATATATTTCCATGTTTATACAGATAGCGGTGTAGATATTTCCATGTTTATTGAGATAGCAGTGTAGATATTTCCAGATTTATACAGATAGCAGTGTAGATATTTCCATGTTCATACAAATAGCAGTGTAGGTATTTCCATGTTTACAGAGATAGTGGAGTAGATATTTCCATCTTTGAACAGATTGCGGTGTAGATATTTCCATCTTTACACAGATAGCGGTGTAGATGATTCCATGTTTATACAGATGGCTGTGTAGATGTTTCCATGTTTATACACATGGCGGTGTAGATAGTTCCATGTTTACACAGATGACTGTCTAGCTATTTCCATGTTTAGAGAGATAGCGGTGTAGATATTTCCATATTTATACAGATGGTGATGTAGATATTTCCATCTTAATACAGATGGCAGTGTAGATATTTCCATGTTTATACAGATGGCAGTGTAGATATTTCCATGTTTATAAAGATGGCTGTGTAGATACTTCCATGTTTATGGAGATGGCAGTGTAGATATTTTCATGTTTATAGAGATGGCAGTGTAGATATTTCCTTGTTTACAGAGATAGCGATGTAGATATTTCCATGTTCATACAGATAGCGGTGTAGGTATTTCCATGTTTATAAAGATAGCGGTGTAGATATTTCCATGTTTATAGGGATGGCTTTGTAGATATTTCCTTGAGTATACAGATGGCAGTGTAGATATTTCCATGTTTCTACAGATAGCGGTGTAGGTATTTCCATGTTTACAGAGATAGAGGTGTAGATATTTACATGTTTATACAGATGGCTGTGTAGATATTTCCATGTGTATAGATATGGCTGTCTAGATATTTCCATGTTTACTGAGATGGTGGTGCAGATATTTACATGTTTATACAGATGACTGTGTAGATATTTGCATGTTCATACAGATGTCGGTGTAGATATTTCCATGATAATAGAGATAGTGGTGTAGATATTTCCATGTTTATAGATATAGCGGTGTAGATATTTCCATGTTTATACAGATAGCGGTGTAGATATTTCCAAGTTTACCGAGATAGCGGTGTAGATATTTCCATCTTTGCACAGATTGCAGTGTAGGTATTTTCATCTTTACACAGATAGCGGTCTAGATATTTCCAAGTTTACACAGATAGCTGTGTAGATAATTCCACGTTTGCACAGATAGCGTTGAAAATATTTCCATGTTTATAAAGACAGCGGTGTAGATATTTCCACGTTTATTCAGATAGCGGTGTAGATATTTCCACGTTTATACAGATAGCGGTGTAGATATTTCCACGATTATACAGATAGTGGTGTAGATATTTCCATCTTTATAGAGATAGCGGTGTATATATTTCCATGTTTACACAGATAGCGGTGTAGATATTTCCATGTTTACACAGATAGCGTTGTAGATATTTCCATGTTTATACAGACGGCGGTGTAGAATTTTCCATGTTTTAGAGATAGCGATGTAGGTATTTCCATGTTTACAGTGATAGCGGTGCAGATATTTCCATGTTTATAAAGGTAGCGGTGTAGATATTTCCATGTTTATATGGATAGCGGTGTTGATATTTCCATGTTTATGGGGGTAGTGGTGTAGATGCTTCAATGTTTATACAGATAGCGGTGTACGTATTTCCATTTTTATACAGTTAGCGGTGTGGACATTTCCATGTTCATAGACATGGCTGTGTAGATATTTCCATGTTTATACAGATGGCAGTGTAGATATTTCCAAGTTTAAGCAGAAGGCGGTGTAGATATTTCCATGTTTATAGAGATGTTGGTGTAGATATTTTCATGTTTATAGAGATATCGGTTTAGATATTTCCATGTTTATACCGATAGCGGTGTAGACATTTCCATGTTTATAGAGATAGCGGGGTAGATATTTCCATGTTTATACAGATAGCGGTGTAGATATGTCCATGCTTATGCAGATATCGGTGTAGATATTTCCATGTTTATAGAGATGGCGGAGTAGGTATTTCCATGTTTATAGAGATAGTGGTTAGGTATTTCCATGTTTATACAGACATCGGTGTAGATATTGCCACGTTTATACCCATAGCGGAGTTGATATTTCTATGTTTATATAGATAGTGGTTTAGATAGTTCTATGTTTATACCGCTCACGGTATAGATATTTCCATCTTTATACAAATGGCAGTGTAGATGTTTCCATGTTTATACAGAAAGCGGTGTAGTTATGTCCACTTTTATACAGATGGTGGTGTAGTTAGTTCCATGATTATAGAGATGGCTGTGTAGATATTTTCATTTTCATAGAGATGGCGGTGTAGATATTTCCATGTTTATTGAGATTGCGGAGTAGATATTTCCATGTTTTTAGAGATAGCTGTGTAGGTATTTCCATGTTTATAGAGATAGCAGTGTAGATATTTCCATGTTTATACAGATGGCTGTGTAGATATTTCCATGTGTATACAGACGTCAGTGTATATATTTCGATGTTTATAGAGATGGTGGTGTAGATATTTCCATGTTTGTAGAGATAGTGGTGTAGATATTTCCATATTTATACAGATAGCGGTTTAGATATTTCCATGTTTTTACAGATCCTGTTGTAGATATTTCCATGTTTACACAGATAGCTGTGTAGATATTTACATGTTTACAGAGATACTGTTGTAGATTTTCCATGTTTATACAGATAGCGGTGTAGATATTTCCATCTTTATGCAGATAGCGATGTAGACATTTCCATGGTTATACAGATAGCGGTGTAGATATTTCCATGTTTATAGAGATAGCGGTGTAGATATTTCCATGTTTATACAGATGGCTGTGTAGATATTCCCTAGTGTATACAGATGGCAGTGTAGATATTTTCATGTTTACACAGATGCTTTTGTAGAAATTTCCATGTTTATACAGATGACTGTGAGGATATTTGCATGTTTATACAGATGGCAATGCAGATATTTCCATGTTTACAGAGATACCGGTGTAGATATTTCCATCTTTGCACAGACTGCGGTGTAGATATATCCATCTTTACCCAGATAGCGGTGTAGATATTTCCTTGTTTACGCAGATAGCGTTGTCGGTTTTTGCATGATTATACAGTTAGCGGTGTAGATATTTCCACGTTTATACAGATAGCGGTGTAGATATTTCCACGTTTATACAGATAGCAGTGGAGATATTTCCACGTTTTTACACTTATCGATGTAGATATTTCCACGTTTATAAAAATAGCGTTGTAGACATTTCCATGTTTATACAGATAGCGGTGTAGATATTTCCATGTTTATGCAGATGGTGGTGTAGGTATTTCCTAGTTTGTAGAGATGGCGGTGTAGATATTTCCATGTTTATAGAGATAGCGGTGTAGGTATTTCCATGTTTATAGAGTTAGTGGTGTAGATATTTCCATGTTTATACAGATAGCGGTGCAGATATTTCCATGTTTATAAGGATAGCGGTGTTGATATTTCCATGTTTATAGTGATAGCGGTGTAGATATTTCCAGGTTTATACAGATAGCGGTGCAGGTATTTCCATGTTTATGTGGATAGCGGTGTAGATATTTCCATATTTATACAGATAGCAGTGTAGATATTTCCATCTTTATACAGATAGCGTTGTAGATATTTCCATGTTTACACAGATAGCGGTGTAAATATTTCCATGTTTGCACAGATAGCGTTGCAGCTATTTCCATGTTTATAGTGATAGCGGTGTAGGTATTTCCATGTTTTTACGGATAGTGGTGTTAATATTTCCATGTTTATAAGGATAGCGGTGTAGATATTTCCATGTTTATACAGACAGCGGTGTAGGTATTTCCATGTTTATACAGATAGCGGTGTAGATATTTCCTTGTTTATAGAGACGGCTGTGTAGATATTTCCATGTTTATTTAAATGGCAGTGTAGATATTTCCATGTTTATACAGATGGTGGTGTCGATATATCCAAGTTTACAGAGATAGCGGTGTAGATATTTCAATCTTTGCACAGATTGCGGTGTAGATATTTCCATGTTTCCAGAGATAGCGCTCTAGATATTTCAATCTTTGCACAGATTGCGGTGTAGATATTTCCAAGTTTACAAAGATAGCTGTGTAGATATTTCCATGTTTACACAGATAGAGTTGTAGATGTTTACAAAGATAGCGTTGTAGATATTTCCATGTTTACAAAGATAGCTTTGTAGATATTTCCATGTTTATACAGACAGCGGTGTAGGTATTTCCATGTTTATACAGATAGCGGTGTACATATTTCCATGTTTATACAGATAGCATTGTAGATATTTCCATGTTTATAAAGATAGCGATGTAGATATTTCCATGATTCTACAGATAGAGGTGTAGATATTTCCATGTTTACAAAGATAGTGTTGTAGACATTTCCATGTTTATACAGATGGCTGTGTAGATATTTCCATGGGTATAGATATGGCTGTCTAGATATTTCCATGTTTATTGAGATGTTGGTTTAGATATTTACATGTTTATACAGATGACGGCGTAGATATTTGTATGTTTATACAGATGGCGGTGTAGTTATTTCCATGTTTATACAGATAGCCCTGTAGATATTTCCATGTTTATACAGATAGCGGTGTAGATATTTCCATATTTACAGAGATAGCATTGTAGATATTTCCATCTTTGCACGGAATGCTGTGTAGTTATTTCCATCTTTACACAGATAGCGGTGTAGATATTTCCAAGTTTACACAATTGGCGATTTAGTTATTTGCATGTTTATACAGCTATTTCCATGTTTATACACATGGAGTTGTAGATATTTCCATGTTTATACAGATAGCGGTGTGAATATTTCCATTTTCATATAGTTAGCTTTGTAGATATTTCCATGTTTATAGAAATGGCTGAGTAGATATTTGCATGTTCATAGAGATTGCTGTTTAGATATTTCCATGTTTATACAGACGGTTGTGTAGATACTTCCAAGTTTATACAGATGGCATTGTAGATATTTCCATTTTTATACAGATAGTGGTGAAGATATTTCCACGTTTATACAGATGACTGTGTAGGTATTTCCATGTTTATACAGATGGCGGTGTAGACATTTCCATGTTTGCAGACGTAGCCATGTGGATATTTACATGTTTATATAGATAGCGGTGTAGATATTTTGATGTTTATAGAGATAGCGGTGTAGATATTTCTATATTTATACAAATAGCAGTGTACATGTCTCCATGTTTATACAGATAACAGTGTAGATATTTCCATGTTTATGCAGATAGCTGTGTAGATATTTCCATGTTTATACAGATAGCTGTGAAGGTATTTCCATGTTTACAGAGATAGCGCTGTAGATATTTCCATATTTGCACAGATTGCCGTGTAGATATTTCCGTCATTACACAGCTTGCGGCGTACATATTTCCATGTTTACACAGATAGCTGTGTAGATATTTCCATGTTTACACAGATAGTGTTGTAGATATTTCCATGTTTATACAGATAGCGGTGTGGATATTTCCATGCTTATAAACATAGCAGTGTAGATATTTCCATGTTTATAAAAATAGCGGTGGAGATATTTCCATCTTTATACAGATAGCGATGTAGATATTTCCATGTTTATACAGATAGCAGTGTAGGTATTTCCATGTTTATACAGATAGCTTTGTAGATATTTCCATGTTTATACAGATATCGGTGTAGATATTTCCATGTTCATAGAGATAGCGGTGTAGATATATGCATGTTCATAGACACAGCAGTGAGGATATTTCCCTGTTTATACAGATAGCAGTGTAGATATTTCCATTTTTATAGAAATAGCGGTTTTGATATTTCATATTTATACAGATAGCGATGTAGATGTTGCCATGTTTATACAGTTAGCGGTGTAGATATTTGCATGTTTATACAGATCATGGTGTAGATATTTCCATGTTTATACAGATAGTGGAGTAGATATTTCCATGTTTATACAGATAGCGGTGTAAATATTTCCATGTTTACTGGGATAGCGGTGTATATATTTCCATATTTGCACAGAATGCATTGTAGATACTCCCATCTTTACACAGATAGCGGTGTACATATATCCATGTTTACACAGATAGCTGTGTAGATACTTCCATATTTACACAGAGAGCGTGGTAGATATTTCCATGTTTATACAGATAGCTGTGTAGATATTTCCATGTTTATAAAATAGTGTTGTAGATATTTCCATGTTTATAGAGATAGCAGTGGAGATATTTCCATGTTTATACAGATAGCGATGTAGATATTTTCATGTTTATACAGATAACGGTGTAGTTACATCCATGTTTATACAGATCGACGTGTAGGTATTTCCATGTTTATACAGATATCAGTGTAGATATTTCCATGTTTATAAAGATAGCGGTGTAGATATTTCCATGTATACAGATGGCGGTGTAGGTATTTGCATGATTATAGAGATAGCAGTGTAGATATTTCCATGTTTATACAGATGTCTGTGTACATATTTTCATGTGTATACAGATGACAGTGTAGATATTTCCATGTTTTACAAATGGAGGTGTAGATATTTCCATGTTTATACAGATGACTGTGTAAATATTTCCATGTTTTTACAGATGGCTGTGTAGAGATTTCCATGTTTATACAGATAGCATTGTAGATATTACCATGTTTATAGAGATGGCTGTGTAGATATTTCCATGTTTTCACAGATGGCATTGTAGATATTTCCATGTTTATACAGATGAAGGTGTAGATATTTCCATGTTTATACAGATGACTCTGTAGATATTTTCATGTATTTATAGATGGTGGTGTAGATAATTCCGTGTTTATACAGATAGTGGTTTGGCTATTTCCATGTTTATACAGATAGCAGTGAATGTATTTCCATGTTTATAGAGATAGCTTTGTAGACATTTCCATGTTTATACAGATAGCGGTGTAGATATTTCCATGTTTATGTAGATGGCAGTGTAGATATTTCCATGTTTATACAGATAGTGGTGTAGATAATTCCATCTTTATACAGATGACTGTGTAGGTATTTCCATGTTTATACAGATGGCGGTGTAGATATTTCCATGTTTACATAGATAGCCATGCAGATATTTAGATGTTTATACAGATAGAGGTGTAGGCATTTCCATGTTTATAGAGATAGCGGTGTAGATATTTCCATATTTATACAGATAGCGGTGTAGATATTTCCATGTATATACAGATAGCGGTGTCGATATTTCCATGTTTATACAGATTGCGGTGTAGGTATTTCCATATTTATATAGATAGCCGTGTATATATTTCCATGTTTATGCAGATGACTGTGTAGATATTTCCATGTTTTTAAAGATGGCATTGTATATATTTCCATGTTTCTACAGATGGAGGTGTAGATATTTCCATGTTTATACAGATGACTCTGTAGGTATTTTCATGTTTTTATAGATGGCGGTGTAGATAATTCCATGTATATACAGATAGCGGTTTGGCTATTTCCATGTTTATACAGATAGCAGTGTAGGTATTTCCATGTTTATAGAGATAGCTTTGTAGACATTTCCATGTTTATACAGATAGCGGTGTAGATATTTTCATGTTTATACAGATAACGGGGAAGATATTTCCATGTTTACAGAGATAGTGTAATTTATATTTTGATATTTGCAGAGATTGCGGTGTACATATTTTCATCTTTACACAGATAGTGGTGTACATATTTCCATGTTTACACAGATAGCTGTGTAGATATTTCCATGTTTATACAGATAGCGGTGTAGATATTTCGATGTTTACACAGATATTGTTGTAGATATTTCCATGTTTATACAGATAGCTTTGTAGGTATTTCAATATTTATAGACATAACGGTGGAGATATTTCCATGTTTATGCAGATATTGGTGTAGATATTTCCATGTTTATAAAGATAGCGGTGTAGACAATTCCATGTTTATACAGATCGTGGTGTAGATATTTCCATGTTTATACAGATAGCTTTGTAGATATTTCCATGTTTATACAGATAACGGAGTAGATATTTCCATGTTTACAGAGATAGCGGTGTAGATATTTTGATATTTGCACAGATTGGGGTGTAAATATTTTCATCTTTACACAGATAGCGTTGTACATATTTCCATGTCTACACAAATAGCTGTGTAGATATTTCCATGTTTACACAGATATTGTTGTAGATATTTCCACGTTTATACAGATAGCGATGTAGATATTTCCACGTTTTACAGATAGCGGTGTAGATATTTACATGTTTATGCAGATAGCGGTGTAGATATTTCCATGTTTACAGAGATAGCGGTGTAGATATTTCCATCTTTGCATAGATTGCGGTGTGGATATTTCCATCTTTACACAGATAGCTGTGTAGATACTTCCAAGTTTACACAGATAGCTGTGTAGGTATTTCCATGTTTACACATATAGCCTTGTAGATATTTCCATGTTTATACAGATAGCGGTGTTGGTATTTCCATGTTTTTACAGGGAACGGTGTAGATATTTCCAAGTTTATACAGCACGTGGTGTAGATATTTCCATCTTTATACAGATGGCGGGGTAGATATTTCCATGTTTATGCAGATAGTGGTGCAGATATTTCCATGTTTACAGATATAGCGGTTTAGATATTCGCATCTTTCCACAGATTGTGGTGTAGATATTTCCATCTTTACACAGATAGCTATGTAGATATTTCCAAGTTTACACAGATAGCTGTGTAGATATTTCCATGTTTACACAGATAGCGTTGTAGATATTTCCATGTTTATACAGATAGCGGTGTAGATATTTCCATGGTTATAGAGATGGCGGTGTAGATATTTCCATGTTTATAGAGATTGTGGTGTAGATATTTCCATGTTTATAGGGATGGCGGTGTAGGTATTTCCATGTTTATAGAGATAGCGGTGAAGATACTTCCACGTTTCTACAGATGGCTTTGTACTTATTACCATGTGTATACAGATGGCAATTTAGATATTTCCATGTTTATAGATATGGTGTTGTAGATATTTCCATGTTTATACAAATGACTGTGTAGTTGTTTGCATGTTTATACAGATGGCGGTGTAGATATTTCCATGTTTATAGAGATAACAGTGTAGATATTTCCATGTTTATACACATAGTGTTGTAGATATTTCCATGTTCATACAGATAGCAGCGTAGATATGTCCTTGTTTATACAGATAGCGGTGGAGATATTTCCACGTTTATACAGATAGCGGTGTAGTTATTTCCATGTTTATACAGATAGCGGTGTAGATATTTCCATGTTTACAGATATAGCGGTGTAGATATTTCCATCTTTGCACAGATAGCTGTGTAGGTATTTCCAAGTTAACACAGATAGCTGTGAAGGTATTTCCATGTTTACACAGATAGCGTTGTAGATATTTCCATCTTTATACAGATAGCGGTGTAGATATTTCTATGTTTATAGAGATAACGGTGTTGGTATTTCCATGTTTATACAGATAGCGGTGTAGATATTTCCATGTTTATACAGCTCGCGTTGTAGATATTTCCATCTTTATACACATGGCATTGTAGATATTTCCATGTTTATACTGATAGTGGTGTCAATATTTCCATGTTTATACAGATGGCGGTGTAGATAGTTCCATGTTTCTGGAGATGGCAGTGTAGATGTTTTCATGTTTATAGACATGGCGGTGTAGATATTTCCATGTTTATAGAGAATGTGGTGCAGATATTTCCATGTTTATAGGGATAGCGGTGTTGGTATTTCCATGTTTATAGAGATAGCGGTGTAGATATTTCTATGTTTATACAGATGGCTGTGTAGATATTTCCATGTGTATGCAGATGGAAGTGAAGATATTTCCATGTGTATAGAGATGGTGGTGTAGATATTTACATGTTTACACAGATGACTGTGTAGATATTTGCATGTTTATATTGATGGCGGTGTAGATATTTCCTAGTTTATAGAGATAACAGTGTAGATATTTCCATGTTTATACAGATAGCGGTGTAGATATTTCCATTTTCATACAGAGATCGGTGTTGGTATTTCCATGTTTATACAGATAGCGGTGTAGATATTTCCAGGTTTATACAGCTCGCGGTGTAGATACTTCCATCTTTATACAGATGGCAGTGTAGATATTTCCATGTTTATACAGATAGTGGTGTTGATATTTCCACGTTTATACAGATGGCGGTGTAGATATTTCCATGCTTCTGGAGATGGCGGTGTAGATATTTTCATGTTTATAGAGATTGTGGTGTAGATATTTCCATGTTTATAGAGATTTCGGTGTAGATATTTCCATGTTTATAGAGATAGCGGTGTAGGTATTTCCATGTTTATGGAAGTAGCGGTGTAGATATTTCCATGTGTATACCGATGGCAGTGTAGATATTTCCATGTTTATAGTGATGGTGGTGTAGATATATCCATGTTTATACAGATAGCGGTGTAGATATTTCCATGGTTATACAGAGAACGGTGTAGATATTTCCATGTTTATACAGATTGCCGTGTAGCTAATTGCATGTTTATAGGGATAGCGGTGTAGATATTTCCATGCTTATACAGATAGCTCTGTATCTATTTCCATGTGTATACAGATGGCAGTGTAGATATTTCCATGTTTATACATTTGGAAGTGCAGATATTTCCATGTTTATACAGATCGCAGTGTAGATATTTCCATGTTTATGGAGACAGCTGTGCAGATATTTCCATGTTTATACAGACGGCAGTGTAGATATTTCCATGTTTATACAGATAACGGTGTAGATATTTCCACGTTTTACAGATAGCGGTGTAGATTTTTACATGTTTATGCAGATAGCGGTGTAGATATTTCCATGTTTACAGAGATAGCGGTGTAGATATTTCCATCTTTGCACAGATTGCGGTGTGGATATTTCCATCTTTACACAGATAGCTGTGTAGAAATTTCCAAGTTTACGCAAATAGCTGTGTAGGTATTTCCATGTTTACACAGATAGCATTGTAGATATTTCCATGTTTATACAGATAGCGGTGTTGGTATTTCCATGTTTTTACAGAGAGAGGTGTAGATATTTCCAAGTTTACACAGATAGCTGTGTAGATATTTCCATGTTTACACAGATAGAGTTGTAGATATTTCCATGTTTGTACAGATAGCGGTGTAGATATTTCCATGGTTATAGAGATGGCGGTGTAGATATTTCCATTTTAATAGAGATTGAGGCGGAGATATTTCCATGTTTATAGGGATGGCGGTGTAGCTATTTCCATGTTTACAGAGATAGCGGTGTAGATACTTCCACGTTTCTACAGATGGCTTTGTAGATATTTCCATGTGTATACAGATGACAATTTAGATATTTCCCTGTGTATAGATATGGTGGTCTAGATATTTCCATGTTTATACCGATGACTGTGTAGATGTTTGCATGTTTATACAGAGGGCGGCGTAGATATTTCCATGTTTATAGAGATAACAGTGTAGATATTTCCATGTTTATACAGATAGCGTTGTAGATATTTCCATGTTCATACAGATAGCATTGTAGATATGTCCATGTTTATACAGACAGCGGTGGAGATATTTCCACATTTATACCGATATAGATGTAGATATTTCCACGTTTATGCAGATAGCATTGTAGATATTTCCACGTTTATACAGATAGCGGTGTAGATACTTCCACGTTTATACAGATTGCGGTGTAGATATTTCCACGTTATACAGATAGCGGTGCAGATATTTATATGTTTATGCAGGTAGCGGTGTAGATATTTCCATGTTTACACAGATAGCGGTGTAGATATTTCAATCTTTGCAGAGATTGCGGTGTGGATATTTCCATCTTTACACAGATAGCAGTGTAGACATTTCCAAGATTACACAGATAGCTGTGTAGGTATTTCCATGTTTACACAGGAAGCATTGTAGATATTTCCATGTTTATACAGATAGCGGTGTAGATATTTCCATGTTTATACAGATAGCGGTGTAGATATTTCCAAGTTTATA
Source organism: Pan troglodytes (assembly GCF_028858775.2). Lineage (NCBI taxonomy): Eukaryota > Metazoa > Chordata > Mammalia > Primates > Hominidae > Pan > Pan troglodytes. The sequence continues at coordinate 66,654,964 of NC_072418.2, forward strand.
CAGCTCGTGGTTTAGATATTTCCATCTTTATACAGATGGCGGTGTAGATATTTCCATGTATATGCAGATATTGGTGCAGATATTTCCATGTTTACAGAGATAGCGGTGCAGATATTTGCATCTTTCCACAGATTGTGGTGTAGATATTTCCATCTTTGCACAGATAGCTATGTAGATATTTCCAAGTTTACACAGATAGCTGTGTAGATATTTCCATGTTTATACAGATAGCGTTGTAGATGTTTCCATGTTTATACAGATAGCGGTGTAGATATTTCCATGTTCATGCAGATGGCGGTGTAGATATTTCCATGTATATAGAGATGGCCGTGTAGATATTTCTATGTTTATAGAGATAGCGGTGTAGATATTTCCATGTGTATAAAGATGGCGGTGAAGGTATTTCCATGTTTACAGAAATAGTCGTGAAGATATTTCCGTATTTATACAGATAGCGGTGTAGATATTTCCAAGTTTATACAGATAGCGGTGTTGGTATTTCCATGTTTATACAGATAGCGGTGTAGATATTTCCATGTTTATACATATAGCGGTGTTGATATTTCCATGTTTACAGAGATAGCGGTGTAGATATTTCCATCTTTGCACAGATAGCTGTGTAGATATTTCCAAGTTTACACAGATAGCTGTGTAGATATTTCCACGATTACACAGATAGCATTGTAGATATTTCCATCTTTATACAGATAGCGGTGTAGATATTTCAATGTTTATACAGATAACGGTGTTGGTATTTCCATGTTTATACAGCTCGTGTTGTAGATATTTGCATCTTTATACACATGGCAGTGTAGATATTTCCATGTTTATACAGATAATGGTGTCAATATTTCCATGTTTATACAGAAGGCGGTGTAGATAGTTCCATGTTTCTGGAGATGGCGGTTTAGATATTTTCATGTTTATAGACATGGCGGTGTAGATATTTCCATGTTTATAGAGATTGTGGTGCAGATATTTCCATGTTTATAGAGATAGCGGTGTAGGTATTTCCATGTTTATAGAGATAGCGGTGTAGATATTTCCATGTTTATACAGATGGCTGTGTAGTTATTTCCATGTGTATGCAGATGGAAGTGAAGATTTTTCCATCTGTATAGAGATGGTGGTGTAGATATTTCCATGTTTACACAGATGACTGTGTAGATATTTGCATGTTTATACAGATAGAGGTGTAGATATTTCCATGTTCATACAGATAGCGGTGTTGTTGTTTCCATGTTTATACAGATAGCGGTGTAGATATTTCCATGTTTATACAGCTTGCGGTGTAGATACTTCCATCTTTATACCCATGGCATTGTAGATATTTCCATGTTTATACAGATAGTCGTTTTGATATTTCCATGTTTATACAGATGGCGTTGTAGATAGTTTCATGTTTCTGGAGATGGAGGTGTAGACATTTTCATGTTTATGGAGATTGCGGTGTAGATATTTCCATGTTTATAGAGATTGCGGTGTAGATATTTCCATGTGTATACCGATGGCAGTGTAGATATTTCCATGTTTATAGTGATGGTGGTGTAGATATTTCCATGTTCATACAGATGACTGTGTAGATATTTGCATGTTTATACAGATGGTGGTGGAGATACTTCCATGTTTATAGAGAAAACAGTGTAGATATTTCCATGTTTATGAAGATAGCAGTGTAGGTATTTCCATGTTTATAGAGATAGCGGTGTAGATATTTCCATATTTATATAGATAGCGGTGTAGATATTTCCATGTTTATACAGATGGCGTTGTAGATATTTCCATGTTTGTACAGATGGTGGAGTAGTTATTTCCTTGATTATACAGATAGCAGTGTAGTTATTTTCATGTTTATACAGATAGCGGTGTTGATATTTCCACGTTTATACAGATATCGGTGTTGGTATTTCCGTGTTTATACAGCTCGCGTTGTAGATATTTCAATCTTTATACAAACGGCAGTGTAGATATTTCCATGTTTATACAGATAGCGGTGTAGATATTTCCATGTTTATACAGATTGCGGTGCAGGTATTTCCATGTTTATACAGATGACTGTGTAGATATTTTCATGTTTTTACACATGGCGGTGTTGATATTTCCATGTTTATACACACAGCGGTGTCGCAATTTCTATGTTTATACAGACAGCAGTGTAGATATTTCCATGTTTATAGAGATAGCTGTGTAAATTTTCCCATGTTTGTACAAATAGCGGTGAAGATATTTCCTTGTTTATACAGATGGCAGTGTAGATATTTCCATGTTTATACAGATAGTGATGTAGATGTTTCCATGTTTATACAGATGACTGTGTAGGTATTTCCATGTTTACACAGGTGGTGGTGTAGATATTTCCATATTTATGGAGTTAACCATGTAGATATTTCCATGTTTATAAAGATAGCGGTGTAGGCATTTCCATGTTTATAGAGATAGCGTTGTAGATATTTCAATATTTATAGAGATAGCGGTGTAGATATTTCCATGTTTATGCAGATAGTGGTGTAGATATTTCCATGTTTATACAGATAGCGGTGCAGACATTTCCGTGTTTATAAAGATCGTGCTGTAGATATTTCCATGTTTATACAGATAGCAGTGCAGATATTTCCATGCTTATAGAGATAACAGTGTAGATATTTCCATGTTTACAGAGATGGCATTGTAGATATTTTGATATTTGCACAGATTGGGGTGTGCATATTTTCATCTTTACACAGATAGCGTTGTACATATTTCCATGTCTACACAGATAGCTGTGTAGATATTTCCATGTTTACACAGATATTGTTGTAGATATGTCCATGTTTATACAGATAGCGGTGTAGATATTTCCATGTTTATAAAGATAGCGGTGTAGATATTTCCATGTTTATACAGATAGCGGTGTAGATATTTCCATGTATATACAGAGAACGTTGTAGCTATTTCCATGTTTATACAGATTGCGGTGTATATTGCAGGCTTATACAGATGGCAGTGTAGATATTTCCATCTTTATAAAGATAGCCATGTAGATATTTCCATGTTTATAGAGATAGCGGTGTAGATATTTCCATGCTTATACAGATAGCTGAGTAGGTATTTCCATGTGTATACAGATTGCAGTGTAGATATTTCCATGTTTATACAGATGGAAATGCAGATATTTCCATGTTTATACAGATAGCAGTGTAGATATTTCCATGTTTATGGAGACGGCTGTGTAGATATTTCCATGTTTATACAGACGGCAGTGTAGATATTTCCATATTTATACAGATAGTAGTGTGGATATTTCCATGTTTATGCAATTGACTGTGTAGGTATTTCCTTGTTTATACAGATGGCGGTGTAGATATTTCCATGTTTATAGAGATATCCATGTAGATATTTCCATGTTTATACCGCTAGCGGTGTGGGTATTTCCATGTTTATGGAGATAGCGGTGTAGATATTTCCATGTTTATACAGATGGTTGTGTAGATATTTCCATGTGTATACAGATGGCAGTGTAGATATTTCCATGTTTATACACATGGCAGTGTAGATATTTCCATGTTTATACACATGGAGATGTAGATATTTCCATGTTTATACAGGTGACTGTGTAGATATTTACATGTTTTTCCAGATGGAGGTGTAGATATTTCCATGTTTATGCAGATAGTGGTGTGGCTATTTCCATGTTTATACAGATACCTGTGTCGATATTTCCACGTTTATAGAGATGGCTGAGTAGATATTTCCATGTTTATACAGATGGCAGTATAGATATTTCCATGTTTATACAGATAGTGGTGTTGATATTTCCATGTTTATACAGGTAGAGGTGTAGATATTTCCATGTTTATGAAGATCTCGGTGCAGATATTTCCTTCTTTCTACAGATGAGAGTGTAGATGTTTCTATGTTTATAGAGATGGCGGTGTAGATATTTCCATGTTTATACAGATGGCGGTGTAGTTATTTCCATGTTTATGCTGATGGCGGTGTAGATATTTCCATGTTTATAGAAATGGCTTTTAAGATATTTCTATGTTTATAAAGATAGCGATGTAGATAATTCCATGTTTGTGAATATAGCGGTGTAGGTATTTCCATGTTTATACAGAGAGCAGTGTAGATATTTCCATGCTTATACAGATAGCGGTGTCGATATTTCCATGTTTACAGAGATAGCGGTGTAGATATTTCCATATTTGCGCATATTGCGGTGAAGATATTTCCATCTTTACACAGATAGCGATGTACATAGTTCCATGTTTACACAGATACCTGTGAAGATATTCCCATGTTTACACAGATAGTGTTGTAGATATTACAATGTTTATACAGGTAGTAGTGTAGATATTTCCATGTTTACAAAGATAGCGGTGTAGATATTTCCATGTTTATAGAGATAGCGCTGGGGATATTTCCATGTTCATTCAGATAGCGATGTAGATATTCCCATGTTTATACACATAGCGGTGTAGATATTTCCATGTTTAAACAGATAGCGGTAGAGATATTTCCATGTTTATACAGTTAGCGGTGTAGATATTGCCATGTTTATAGAGATAGCATTGGAGATATTTCCATGTTTTTACAGATAGCGGTGGGTATATTTCCCTGTTTATACACAAGGCGGTGTAGATATTTCCAAGTATATAAAGATAGCGGTGTAGATATTTCCATGTTTATACAGATAGCGGTGTACATATTACCATGTTTATACAGATGGCTGTGTAGATATTTCCATGTGTATACAGATGGCAGTGTAGATATTTCCAGGTTTATACAGATGGAGGTGTAGATATTTCCAAGTTTATACAGATGACTGTGTAGATATCTTCATGTTTTTACAGATGGTGGTGTAGATATTTCCATGTTTATACAGATAGCGGTGTCGCTATTTCTATGTTTATACAGATAGCAGTGTAGCTATTTCCATGTTTATAGAGATAGCTGTGTAGATATTTCCATGTTTATACAGGTAGCGGTGAAGATATTTCCATGTTTATACAGATGGCATTGTAGATATTTCCATGATTATACAGATAGTGGTGTAGACGTTTCCATGTTTATACAGATGACTGTGTAGGTATTTCCATGTTTATACAGATGGCGGTGTAGATATTTCCATGTTTATAGAGATAGCCATGTAGATATTTCCATGTTTATAAAGATAGCAGTGTAGGCATTTCCATGTTTATAGAGACAGCGTTGTAGGTATTTCAATATTTATAGAGACAGTAGAGTAGATATTTCCAAGTTTATACAGATAGCAGTGTAGATATTTCCATGTATATGCAGATAGCGGTGTAGACATTTCCATGTTTATAGAGATCGTGGTGTAGATATTTCCATGTTTATACAGATAGCGGTGTAGATATTTCCATGTTTATACAAATAACGGGGAAGATATTTCCATGTTTACAGATATAGCGGTGTAGATATTTTTATATTTGCACAGATTGCGGTGTACATGTTTTCATCTTTCACAGATAGCGGTGTACATATTTCCATGTTGACACAGAGAGCTGTGTAGATATTTCCATGTTTACACAGATATTGTTGTAGATATTCCCATGTTTATACAGATAGCGGTGTAGATATTTCCATGTTTATAAAGATAGCGGTGTCGATATTTCCATGCTTATACAGATAGCGGTGTAGGTATTTCCATGTGTTTACAGATGGCAGTGTAGATATTTCAATGTATATACAGATAGCAGTGTAGATATTTCCAAGTTTATACAGATAGTGTTGAAGATATTTCCATGTTTATACAGGTAGAGGTGTGGATATTTCCATGTTTATGAAGATCTCGGCGCAGATATTACCATCTTTCTACAGATGACAGTGTAGACGTTTCTAAGTTTATAGAGATGGCAGTGTAGATATTTCCATGTTTATACAGATGGTGGTGTAGTTATTTCCATGTTTATGCTGATGGCGGTGTAGATATTTCCATGTTTATACAGATGTCGTTTTAGATATTTCTATGTTTAAAGAGATAGCGGTGTAGATAATTCCATGTATATACACATAGCGATGTAGGTATTTCCATGTTTATACAGACAGCAGTGTAGATATTTCCATGTTTTTACAGATATCGGTATAGATATTCCCATGTTTACAGACATAGCGGTGTAGATATTTCCATATTTGCGCATATTGCGGAGAAGATATTTCCATCTTTACACAGATAGCGGTGTACATATTTCCATGTTTACACAGATAACTGTGAAGGTATTCAAATGTTTACACAGATAGTGTTGTAGATATTTACATGTTTATACAGGTAGCGGTGTAGATATTTCTATATTTATAGAGATGGTGGTGTAGTTATTTCCATGTTTATACAGATGGCGGTGTAGATATTTCCATGTTTATAGAGATGGCGTTGTAGATATTTCCATATTTATACTGATAGCGGTGTAGATATTTCCATGTTTATACAGATGGCGGTGTAAATATTTCCATGTTCATACAGATAGCGGTGGAGATATTTCCATGTTTATAGAGATAGCGATGTAGATTTTCCCATGTTTATACAGATAGTGCTGTGTACATTTCCATGTGTATACAGATGGCAGTGTGGATAGTTCCATGTTTATACAGATGACCGTTTAGATATTTCCATGTTTTTACAGATGGCGGTGTAGATATTTCCATGTATATACAGATTTCGGTGTCGCTATTTCCATGTTCATACAGAAAGCGGTGTAGATATTTCCATTTTTATATAGATGGCTTTGTAGATATTTCCATGTTTATACAGATGGCAGTGTAGACATTTCCATGTTTATAAAGACGGTGGTGTGGATATTACCATGTTTATACAGATGACTCTGTTCTTATTTCCATGTTTATACCGAAGGCACTTTAGATATTTCCATGTTTACATACGTAACCGTGTGGATATCTCCATGTTTATACAGATAGCGATGTAGAAACTTCCATGTTTATAGAGATAGCACTGTTGATATTTCCATATTTATACAGATAGAGGTGTAGTTATTTCCATATTTGTACAGATAGCTGTGTTGATGTTTCCATGTTTATTCAGATGTTGGTGTAGATATTTCCATGATTACACAGATAGCGGTGTGGCTATTTCCATGTTTATACAGATGGCAGTGTATATATTTCCATGTTTTTACAGATAGTGGTGTAGATATTTCCATGTTTATACTGATAGCGGTGTAGATATTTCCATGTTTATACAAATTGCGGTGTAGGTATTTCCATGTTTATAGAGATAGCGGTGTAGATATTTCAATGTTTATACAGATGACTGTGAAAGTATTTCCATGTTTATACAGATGGCGGTGTAGATATTTCCATGTTTATAGACATAGCCATGTAGATATTTCCATGTTTATACAGATAGCTTTGTAGACATTTCCATGTTTATAGAGATAGCGGTGTAGATATTTCCATGTTCATACAGATTTCTGTGCAGTTATTTCCTTGTTTATATAGATAGCTGTGTTGATATTTCCAAGTTTATAGAGATAGCCATGTAGATATTTCCATGTTTATGCAGATAGCGGTGTAAACATTTCCATGTTTATAGAGATAGCAGTTTTGATATTTACATATTTATTCAGATAGCGGTGTAGATATTTCCATGTTTATACAGAGAGCGGTGTAGATATTTCCATGTATATACATATAGCGGTGTAGATATTTCCATGTTTATACAGATAGCTTTGTAGATATTTCCATGTTTATACAGAGAGCGGTGTAGATATTTCCATGTTTATAAAGATAGTGGTGTAGATATATCCATGTTTATAGAGATAGCAGTGGAGATATATCCGTGTTTATACATATAGCGATGTAGATATTTCCATGTTTATACAGATAGCGTGGTAGTTATTTCCATGTTTATACAGATAGCGGTGGAGATATTTCCATGTATATACCGATTGCGGTGTAAGTATTTCCTTGTTTATATAGATAGCTGTGTAGATATTTCCATGTTTATACAGATGGCAGTGTAGATACTTCCATGTTTATACAGATGGCATTGAAGATATTTCCATGTTTTTACAGATGGCGGTGCAGATAATTCCATGTTTATACAGATAGCGGTGTGGCTATTTCCATGTTTATACAGATAGCGGTGTAGATATTTCCATGTTCATACAGATGGCAGTGTAGGTATTTCCATGTTTATACAGATGGCATTGTAGATATTTCCAAGTTTATACAGATAGCGGTGTAGATATTTCCATATTTACACGGATAGCGGTGTAGTTATTTCCATGTTTACAGAGAGAGCGGTATAGATATTTCCATGTTTTTGCAGATGGCAGTGTAGATATTTCCATGTGTATATAGATGGCAGTGTAGATATTTGCATATTTATACCGATGGAGGTGTAGATATTTCCATGTTTATACAGTTGACTGTGTAGATATTTTAATGTTTTTACAGATGGCGGTCTAGATATTTAGATGTTTATTCAGATTGAGGTGTAGGTATTTCCATGTTTATAGAGATAGCGGTGTAGATATTTCCATGTTTATAGAGATGGCTGTGTAGATATTTCCATATTTATACATATTTCTATGTTTATACAGATGGAGTTGTAGATATTTCCATGTTTATACAGATGACTGTGTAGATATTTCCATGTTTATACAGATAGTGGTGTAGACACTTCCATGTTTATAGACATAGTGGTGTAGATATTTCCATATTTATACAGATAGCGGTGTAGATATTTCCATGTTTATACAGATAGCGGTGTTTATATTTCCATGTTTATACAGATAGCGGTGTAGATATTTCCATGTTTATACAGATAGCGGTGTAGATATTTCCATGTTTACAGAGTTAGCGGTGTAGATATTTCCATATTTGCACAGATTGCGGTGTAGATATTTCCATCGTTACAGAGATAGCGGTGTACATATTTCCATGTTTACACAGAGAGCGGTGTAGATATCTCCATGTTAAAACAGCTAGTGTTATAGATATTTCCATGTTTATACAGATAGCGGTGTAGATATTTCCATGTTTATAAAGATAGCGGTGTAGATATTTCCATGTTTATACAGATAGCTTTGGAGTTATTTCCATGTTTATACTGATGGCGGTGTAGATATTTCCAAGTTTATACAGATAGCGGTGTAGTTTTTTCCAGGTTTCTACAGATAGCGGCGTAGATATTTCCATGTTTATACAGATAGCTGTGTAGGTATTTCCATGTTAATAGAGATAGCGGTGTAGATATTTCCATGTTTATACAGATGGCAGTGTAGATATTTCCAAGTGTATAGAGATGGCAGTGTAGATATTTCCAGGTTTCTAAAGATGGAGTTGTAGTTATTTCCGTTTTTTATAGATGACTGTGTAGGTATTTTCATGTTTTTACAGATAGCAGTGTAGATATTTCCCTGTTTATACAGATAGCGGTGTGGCTATTTCCATGTTTATAAAGATAGCAGTGTTGATATTTCCATGTTTATAGAGATGTCTGTGTAGATATTTCCATGTTTATATAGATGGCAGTGTAGGTATTTCCATGTTTATAGAGATAGCGGTGTAGATATTTCCATGTTTATAGAGATGGCTGTGTAGATATTTCCATATTTATACATATTTCTATGTTTATACAGATGGAGTTGTAGATATTTCCATGTTTATACAGATGACTGTGTAGATATTTCCATGTTTATACAGATAGTGGTGTAGACACTTCCATGTTTATAGACATAGCGGTGTAGATATTTCCATATTTATACAGATAGCGGTGTAGATATTTCCATGTTTATACAGATAGCGGTGTTTATATTTCCATGTTTATACAGATAGCGGTGTAGATATTTCCATGTTTATACAGATAGCGGTGTAGATATTTCCATGTTTACAGAGTTAGCGGTGTAGATATTTCCATATTTGCACAGATTGCGGTGTAGATATTTCCATCGTTACAGAGATAGCGGTGTACATATTTCCATGTTTACACAGAGAGCGGTGTAGATATCTCCATGTTAAAACAGCTAGTGTTATAGATATTTCCATGTTTATACAGATAGCGGTGTAGATATTTCCATGTTTACAAAGATAGCGGTGTAGATATTTCCATGTTTATACAGATAGCTTTGGAGTTATTTCCATGTTTATACTGATGGCGGTGTACATATTTCCAAGTTTATACAGATAGCGGTGTAGTTTTTTCCATGTTTCTACAGATAGCGGCGTAGATATTTCCATGTTTATACACATAGCTGTGTAGGTATTTCCATGTTAATAGAGATAGCGGTGTAGATATTTCCATGTTTATACAGATGGCAGTGTAGATATTTCCAAGTGTATAGAGATGGCAGTGTAGATATTTCCAGGTTTCTAAAGATGGAGTTGTAGTTATTTCCGTTTTTTATAGATGACTGTGTAGGTATTTTCATGTTTTTACAGATAGCAGTGTAGATATTTCCCTGTTTATACAGATAGCGGTGTGGCTATTTCCATGTTTATAAAGATAGCAGTGTTGATATTTCCATGTTTATAGAGATGTCTGTGTAGATATTTCCATGTTTATATAGATGGCAGTGTAGGTATTTCCATGTTTATACAGATAGCGGTGTAGATATTTCCATGTTTATACAGATAGCGGTGTAGATATTTCCATGTTTATACAGATCGTGGTGTAGATATTTCCATGTTTATACAGATAGCGGTGTAGATATTTCCATGTTTATACAGATAGCAGTGTAGATATTTGCATGTTTACAGAGGTAGCGGTGTAGATATTTCCATGTATACACAGATAGCTGTTTAGATATTTCCATGTTTACACAGATATTGTTGTAGATATTTCCATGTAAATACACATAGCGGTGTAGATATTTCCATATTTATAGAGATTGTGGTGTAGACAATTCCATATTTATACAGATAGCGGTGTAGATATTTCCATGTTTATACAGACAGTGTTGTAGATTTTCCATGTTTATACAGATAGCGGTGTAGTTATTTCCATGATTATAAAGATAGCGGTGTAGATATTCCATGTTTATACCGATAGCGGTGGAAATATTTTCATGTTTATACAGATAGCTATGTAGATATTTCCATGTTTATACAGATAGCGGTTTAGATATTTCCATGTTTATACAGATGGCGGTGTAGATATTTCCATGTTTATACAGATAGCGGTGTGGCTATTTCCATGTTTATACAGATAGCAGTGTAGATATTTCCATATTTTTAGAGATGGCTGTGTAGATATTTCCATGTTTATAGAGATGGCAGTGTAGATATTTCCATGTTTATAGAGATAGAGGTGTAGATATTTCCATTTTTATACAGATGACTTTGTATGTATTTCCATGTTTATACAGATGGCGTTGTAGATATTTCCATGTTTATACAGATAGCCATGTAGTTACTTCCATGTTTATACAGATTGCAGTGTAGGAATTTCCATGTTTATAGAGATAATGGTGTAGTTATTTCCATGTTTATACACATGGCAGTGTAGATATTTCCATGTGTATACAAATGGCAGTGTAGGTACTTCCATGTTTATACAGATGGAGGTGTAGATATTTCCAAGTTTATACAGATAGCGGTGTCGATATTTCCATGTTTCTACAGATAGCGGTGCAGATATTTCCATGTTTATACAGATAGTTGTGTAGGTATTTCCATGTTTATAGAGATAGCGGTGTAGATATTTCCATGTTTATACAGATGTCAGAGTAGATATTTCCATGTGTATAGAGATGGCAGTGTAGATATTTCAATATATGTAGATATGGCTGGGTAGATATTTCCAAGTATATACAGATGGCAGTGTAGGTATTTCCATGTTTACAGAGATAGCGGTGTAGATATTTCCATCTTTGCACAGATTGCGGTGTAGTTATTTCCATCTTTACACAGATAGCAGTGTACATATTACCATGTTTACACTGATAGTGGTGTAGATTTTTCGATGTTTACACTGATATTGTTGTAGATATTTACATGTTTATACAGATAGCGGTGTAGATATTTCTGTGTTTATAAAAGTAGCGGTGTAGATGTTTCCATCTTCATACAGATAGCGGTGTAGATATTTCCATGTTTATACAGTTGGCGGTGTACATATTTCCATCTATACACAGATGGCCGTGTAGATATTTTCATGTTTATACAGATGGCGGCGTAGATATTTCCATGTTTATACAGAGCGCGGTGTGTCTACTTCCATGTCTATACCGATAGCAGTGTAGATATTTCCATGTTTATAGAGATAGCTGTGCAGATATTTCCGTGTTTACACCGATGGCCGTGTAAATATTCCATGTTTATACAGATAGTGGTGTAGATATTTCCATGTTTATACAGATGACTGTGTAGGTATTTCCATGTTTATACAGATGGCGGTGTAGATATTTCTATGTTTATAGAGATAGCCATGGAGATATTTCCATGTTTATACAGATAGCGGTGTAGACATTTCCATGTTCATAGAGATAGCTTTGTAGATATTTCCATAGTTATACAGATAGCTGTGTAGATATTTCCAGGTTTATACAGGTAGATGTGTAGATATTTCCATGTTTATGCAGATCTCGGTGAAGATATTTCCATCTTTCTACAGATGGCAGTGTAGATATTTCTATGTTTATAGAGATGGCGGTGTAGTTAATTCCATATTTATACAGATGGCGGTGTAGTTATTTCCATGTTTATGCTGATGGCGGTGTAGATATTTTCATGTTGATAGAGATGGCAGTGTACATATTTCTAAGTTTATAGAGATAGCAGTGTAGATAATTCCATGTTTATAGAGATGGCAGTGTAGGTATTTCCAAGTTTATAGAGATAGTGGTGTAGATATTTCCATGTTTATACAGATAGCGGTGTAGATATTTCCATTTTTATACAGATTGTGGTGTTGCTATTTCCATGTTTATACAGATAGCGATGTAGTTATTTCCATGTTTATACAGCTCGCGGTGTAGATATTTCCATCTTTATACAGATGGCGGTGTATATATTTCCATATTTATAGAGAAAGCCTTGTAGATATTTCCATGATTATACAGATATTGGTGTAGATATTTCCATCTTTGCACAGATTTCGGTGTAGATATTTCCATCTTTAGATAGCGGTGTAGATATTGCCATGTTTACACAGATAGCTGTTTAGATATTTCCATGTTTACACAGATAGCGTTGTAGATATTTCCAGGTTTATACAGATAGCGGTGTAATTATTTCCTTGTTTATACAGATAGTGTTGCAGATATTTCCATGTTTATACAGATAGCGTCGTAGATATTTCCATGTTTATAAAGATGGCCGTGTAGATATTTCCATGTTTATACAGATAGCGGTGGAGATATTTCCATGTTTATACAGATAGCGATGTAGATATTTAGATGATTATACAGAAAGCGGTGGAGATATTTCCATGTTTATATAGATAGCGGTGTAGATATTTCCATGTTTATACAGATAGCGGTGTAGATACTTCCATGTTTATACAGACAGCGGTGTAGATATTTCCATGTTTGCAGAGATAGCGGTGTAGATATTTTCATATTTGCACAGATTGCTGTCCAGATATTTCCATCTTTACACAGATAGCGATGTACATTATTCCATGTTTTCACAGATATCTGTGTAGACATTTCCATGTTTACACAGATATTGTTGTAGATATTTCCATGTTTATTCAGATAGCGGTGTAGGTACTTCCGTGTTTATACAGATAGCGGTGGAGATATTTCCATGTTTTTACAGATACTGGTGGAGATATTTCCATGTTTATACACATGGAGGTATAGACATTTTCATGTTTATACAGATGACTGTGAAGAAATTTTCATGTTTTTACAGATGGCTGTGTAGATATTTCCATGTTTATACAGATAGTGGTGTGGCTATTTCCATGTTTATATAGATAGCAATGTAGATATTTCGATGTTTATAGAGATGGCTCTGTAGATATTTCCATGTTTATATAGATAGCAGTGTAGATATTTCCATGTTTATACAGATAGTGGTGTATATATTTACATGTTTATACAGAGAGCGGTGTAGGTATTTCCATGTTTATACAGATGGCGTTGTAGGTATTTCCATGTTTATAGAGATAGCCATGTAGATATTTCCATGTTTATACAGATAGCGGTGTAGATATTTCCATGTTTATAGAGATGGCAGTGTAGATATTTCCATATTTATACAGACAACAGTGTAGATATTTCCATGTTTATAGAGATCGTGGTGTAGATATTTCCGTATTTATACAGATAGAGGTGGAGATATTTCCATGTTTATACAGACAGCTTTTTAGATATTTCCATGTTTACAGAGAGAGCTGTGTAGATATTTCGATATTTGCACAGATTGCGCTGTAGATATTTCCATCTTTACACAGATAGCTGTGTACATATTTCCATGTTTACACAGATAGCGGTGTATTTATTTCCATGTTACCACAGATAGTGTTGTAGATATTTCCATGTTTATACAGATAGCGGTGTAGATATTTCCATGTTTATGCAGATCGTGGTGTAGATATTTCCATGTTTATACAGACAGTAGTGTAGATATTTTCATGTTTATAGAGATAGCAGTGTAGATATTTCCATGTTTACAGAGATAGCGGTGTAGATATTTGCATCTTTACACAGATTGCGGTGTAGATACTTCCATCTTTACACAGATAGCGGTGTACATATTTCCATGTTTACACAGATAGCGGTGTAGATATTTCCATGTTTACACAGATATTGTTGTAGATATTTCCATGTTTATACAGAGAGCAGTGTCGATATTTCTATGTTTATAAAGAGAGCGGTGTAGATATTTCCATCTTTATTCAGATAGCGGTGTAGATATTTCCATGTTTATACAGATGGTGGTGTAGGTATTTCCATATTTATAGAGATAGCGGTGTAGATATTTCCGTGTTCATACAGACGGCAGTGTACATATTTCCTTGTTTTTACAGACGGCAGTGTAGATATTTCCATGTTTATACAGATGGAGGTGTAGGTATTTCCATGTTTATACAGATGACGGTGTAGGTATTTCCATGTTTTTACAGATGGCGGTGAAGATACTTCCATGTTTATACAGATGGCAGGGTTGATATTTCCATGTTTGTGCAGATAATGGTGTAGATATTTCCATGTTTATACAGATAGCGGTGTAAAATATTTCCATGTTTATTCAGATGGCGGTGTAGATACTTCCATTTTTATACTGGTAGCGGTGTAATTTCCATGTTTATACAGATAGCGGTGTAGATATTTCCAAGTTTTTACAGATGGTGGTGTAGATATTTCCATGTATATGCAGATAGCGGTGTGGCTACTTACATGATTATAGAGATCGTTGTGTAGATATTTCCATATTTATACAAATAACGGTGTAGATATTTCCATATTTATAGAGATAGCGGTGTAGATATTTCCATGTTTGCACAAAAAGCGGTGTAGATATTTCCATCTTTACACAGATAGCCGTGTACATATTTCCATTTTTCCACAGATAGCAGTGTAGATATTTCCATGTTAACACAGATAGTGTTGTAGATATTTCCATGTTTATATAGATTGCGGTATAGATATTTCCATGTTTATAAAGATTGCGGTGCAGATATTTCCTTGTTTATACAGATAGCGGTGGAGATATTTCCATGTTTATACAGATAGCGATGTAGATGTTTCCATGTTTATACAGATAGCAGTGGATATATTTCCATGTTTATACAGATGGTGGTGTACATATTTTGATGTTTATAGAGATAGCCATGTAGATATTTCCATGTTTATACAGACAACGGTGTAGATTTTCCTTGTTTATAGAGATTGCGGTGTAGATATTTCCATGTTTATAAAGATAGCAGTGTAAATATTTCCATTTTTATAGAGATAGCGGTGTAGACATTTCCATTTTTATACAGATAGCGATGCAGATATTTCCAGGTTTATAGAGATAGCTGTGTAGATATTTCCATGTTTATACAGATAGTGGGTTAGATATTTCCATGTTTATACAGATAGTGGTGAACATATTTCCATGAGTATGCAGATAGCGGTGGAGATATTTCCTTGTTTATACAGATAGCGGTGGAGATATTTCTATGTTTATACAGATGGCGTTGTAGATATTTCCAAGTTTATACAAATGGTGGTGTAGATATTTCCTTGTTTATTCAGATAGCGGTGTAGATATTTCTATGTTTATACCGATAGCGGTGTAGGTATTTCCATGTTTATAGAGATAGCGGTGTAGATAATTCCAAGTTTATACAGATGGCTGTGTAGATATTTCCATGTGTATACGGATGGCAGTGTAGATATTTCCATGTGTATACAGATGGAGGTGTAGATATTTCCATGTTTATACAGATGACTGTGAAGATATTTCCATGTTTTTACTGATGGTGGTGTAGATATTTCCATGTTTATAGATTTTGCTATGTAGATATTTGCATGTTTATACAGATGGCAGTGTAGATATTTCCATGTTTATACAGATAGTGTTGTAGATATTTCCAAGTTTATACAGATAGCGGTGTAGATATTTCCATGTTTATACAGGTCGTGGTGTAGATATTTCCATGTTTATACAGACAGCAGTGTAGATATTTTCATGTTTATAGAGATAGCAGTGTAGATATTTCCATGTTTACAGAGATAGCGGTGTAGATATTTCCATCTTTGCACAGATTGCAGTGTAGATATTTCCATCTTTACACAGATAGCGGTGTACATATTTCCATGTTTACAGATATAGCGGTGTAGATATTTCCATGTTTACACAGATATTGTTGTAGATATTTCCATGTTTATACAGAGAGCGGTGTAGATATTTCCATGTTTACTCAGATGGTGGTGTAGATATTTCCATGTTTAAACAGATAGCCATATAGATATATCCATGTTTATACAGATAGCGTTGTAGATATTTGCATGTTTATACAGATCGTGGTGTCGATATTTCCATGTTTATACAGATAGCGGTGTAGGTATTTCTATGTTTATAGAGATGGCTTTGTAGATATTTCCATGTTTATACAGATGGCAGTGTAAATATTTCCAGGTTTAGACATATAGTGTTGTAGATATTTCCATGTTTATACAGATGACTCTGTAGTTATTTCCATGTTTATACAGATAGCGGTTTAGATATTTCCATGTTTAAAAAGATAGCGGTGTAGACATTTCCATGTTCATAGAGATAGCGGTGTAAATATTTCCATATTTATACAGATAGCTGTGTAGATATTTAAATGTTTATACAGATAGAGGTGTAGATATTTCCATGTTTATGCAGATGTCGGCGTGGATATTTCCATCTTTCTACAGATGGCAGTGTAGATATTTCAATGTTTATAGAGATGGCATTGTTGATAATTCCATGTTTATACAGAAGGCGGTGAAGTTATTTACATGTTTATACTGATGGCGGTGTAGGTATTTAAATGTTCATAGAGATGGCGGTGTAGATATTTCAAGGTTTGTAGAGATAGAGTTGTACATAATTCCACGTTTATAGAGATCACGGTGTAGGTATTTCCATGTTTATAGAGATAGTGGTGTAGGTATTTCCATGTCTGTACACATAGAGCTGTAGATATTTCTATGTTGATACAGATAGTGGTGTTGGTATTTCCATGTTTATACAGATAGCGGTGAAGAAATTTCCATGTTTACACAGATGGCAGTGTAGATTGTTCCTTGTTTATGGAGATGGCTGTGTAGATATTTTCATGTTTATAGAGATGGCGGTGTAGATATTTCCATGTTTATACAGATTGCCGTGTAGATATTTCCATGTTTATAGAGATTGCGGTGTAGATGTTTTCATGTTTATACAGATAGCGGTGGAGATATTTCCATGTTTATACAGATCGTGGTGTAGATATTTCCATGTTTATGGAGATAGCGGTGTAGATATTTTCATATTCATTCAGATAGTGGTGTAGATATTTCCATGTTTATTCAGATGGTGTTGTAGATATTTCCATGTTTATACAGATGGTGGTGTAGATATTTCTATGTTTGTGCCGATAGTGGTGTAGATATTTCCACGTTTATACAGATTGTGGTGTAGATATCTCCATGTTTATACAGATAGCGGTTAAGATATCTCCATGTTTACAGAGATAGCGGTGTAGATATTTCCATATTTGCAAAGATTGCGGTGTAGATATTTCCATCTTTACACAGACAGCATTGTACATATTTCCATGTTTAGCCAGATAGCTGTGTAGATATTTCCATGTTTACACAGATTGTGTTGTAGATATGTCCATGTTTATACAGATAGCCTTTTAGATATTTCCATGTTTATACAGATGGCCGTGGAGATATTTCCATGTTTATACAGATGGCCGTGGAGATATTTCCATCTTTATACATATGGCGGTGTAGATATTTCCAAGTTTATACAGATAGCAGTGTAGATATTTCCATGTTTATACAGATAGCGGTGTAGATATTTGCATGTTTATGCAGGTAGAGGTGTAGATATTTCCATGTATACAGATCGTGGTGTAGATATTTCCATGTTTATGCAGATGGCGGTGAAGATATATCCATGTTTATAGAGATGGCGGTGTAGATATTTCTATGTTTATAGAGATAGCGGTGTAGATAATTCCATGTTTATAGAGATGGTGGTGTAGGTATTTCCATGTTTATATAGATAGTGGTGAAGATATTTCCATGTTTTTTCTGATAGCGGTGTAGATATTTCCATGTTTATACAGATAGTGGTGTTGATATTTGCATGTTTATACACATAGCGGTGTAGACATTTCCACGTTTATTAAGCTCGCGGTGTAGATATTTCCATGTTTATACAGATGGCAGTGTAGGTATTTCCATGTTTATGCAGTTAACGGTGTAGATATCTCCATGTTTAAACAGATAGCAGTGTAGATCTTTCCATGTTTATAGAGATAGCGGTGTAGGTATTTCCATGTGTATTCAGATAGCAGTGCAGATGTTTCCAATTTTATACTGATGGCTGTGTAGATATTTCCATGTGTATACACATGGCAGTGTAGATATTTCCATGTTTATAGAGATGGTGGTGTAGAAATTTCCATGTATATAGAGATTACAGTGTAGATATTTCCATGTTTATAGAGAATTCGGTGTAGGTATTTCCATGTTTATAGAGATACCGGTGTGGATACTTCCATATTTATACAGATAGCGGTGTAGGTATTTCCATGTTTCTACAGATGGCTGTGTAGATAATTCCTTGTTTATACAGACAGCGGTGTAGATATTTCCATGTTTATACAGGTAGCGGTGTAGGTATTTCCACGTTTACAGAGATAGCGGTGTAGATATTTTCATCGTTGCACAGATTGCTGTGTAGTTATTTCCATGTTTACGCAGATAGCTGTGTAGATATTTCCAAGTTTACACAGATAGTTGTGTAGATATTTCCATGTTTACACACATAGCGTGGTAGATATTTCCATGTTTATACAGATAGCGGTGTAGATATTTCCATGTCTATAAAGATAGCGGTGGAGATATTTCCGTGTTTATACAGATAGTGATGTAGATATTTCCATATGTGTACAGATGGCAGTGTAGATATTTCCATGTTTATACAGATGGCACTGTAGATGTTTCCATGTTTATGCAGATGGCAGTGTAGATATTTCCATGTTTATACAGATAGCGGTGTAGATATTTCCATGTTTATACAGGTGGCGGTGTAGATACATCCATGTTTCTGACGATGGCGGTGTAGATATTTTCATGTTTATAGAGATGGTGGTGTAGATATTTCCATTTATATAGAGATTGCAGTGTAGGTATTTCCATGTTTATAGAGAAATCGGTGTAGGTATTTCCATGTTTATAGAGATACCTGTGTGGATATTTCCATATTTATACAGATCGCGGTGTAGGTATTTCCATGTTTATACAGATGGCGGTGTAGGTATTTCCTTGTTTATACAGATATCGGTGTTGATATTTCCAGGTTTATACAGAAAGCGGTGTAGATATTTCCACGTTTTACAGATAGTGGTGTAGATATTTCCATCTTTATACAGATAGCGGTGCAGAGATTTCCATGTTTACACAAATAGCCGTGTAGATATTTCTATGTTTACACAGATAGAGTTCCAGATACTTCCATGTTTATACAGATAGCGGTGTAGATATTTCCATATTTATAGAGATGGCGTTGTAGGTATTTCCATGTTTATAGAGATAGCTGTGTAGATCTTTCCATGTTTATACAACTCACAGTGCAGATATTTCCATCTTTATGCAGATGGCAGTGAAGATTTTTCCATGTTTATACAGATAGTGGTGTAGATATTTCCATGTTTATACAGATGGCGGTGTAGATACAGCCATGTTTCTGAAGATGGCAGTGTAGATATTTTCATGTTTATAGAGATGGCGGTGTAGATAATTACGTTTATAGAGATTGCGATGAAGATATTTCCATGTTTATAGAGAAAGCGGTGTTGGTATTTCCATGTTTATAGAGATAGCCGTGTAGATATTTCCATGTTTATACAGATGGCTGTGTAGATATTTCCATGTGTGTACAGATGGCAGTGTAGATATTTCCATGTTTATACAGATGGCGCTGTAGATGTTTCCATGTTTATGCAGATGGCAGTGTAGATATTTCCATGTTTATACAGATAGCGGTGTAGATATTTCCATGTTTACAGAGATAGCGGTGTAGATATTTCCATCTTTGCACAGATTGCGGTGTAAGTATTGCCAAATTACACAGATAGCGGTGTAGATATATCCAAGTTTACACAGATAGCTGTGTAGATATTTCCATGTTTATAGAGATAGCTTTGTAGATATTTCCATGTTTATACAGATTGCGGTTTAGATATTTCCATGTTTATACAGCTCGCGGTGTAGATATTTCCATCTTTATACAGATGGCAGTTTAGATATTTCCATGTTTATACAGATAGCGGTGTAGTTATTTACATGTCTATAGAGGTAGCGGTGTAGGTATTTCCATATTTATACAGATTGCGGTGTAGTTATTTCCATTTTTATACAGATGGCGGTGTACATATTTCCACGTTTATACAGATGGCAGTGAAGGTATTTCCATGTTTATACAGATAAGGGTGTAGATATTTCCATGTTTATACAGATGGCAGTGTAGATACATCCATGTTTTTGAAGATGGCGGTGTAGGTATTTTCATGTTTATAGAGATGGTGGTGTAGATATTTCCATGTTTATAGAGAATTCGGTGTAGGTATTTCCATGTTTATAGAGATACCGGTGTGGATACTTCCATATTTATACAGATAGCGGTGTAGGTATTTCCATGTTTATACAGATCGCAGTGTAGATATTTCCTTGTTTATAAAGATATCGGTGTCGATATTTCCAGGTTTATACAGAGAGCGGTGTAGAAATTTCCACGTTTTACAGATAGTGGTGTAGATATTTCCATCTTTATACAGATAGCGGTGCAGATATTTCCATGTTTACACAAATAGCCGTGTAGATATTTCTATGTTTACACAGATAGAGTTGCAGATGTTTCCATGTTTATAAAGATAGCGGTGCAGATATTTCCATGTTTATACAGATAGCAGTGTGGCTGTTTCCATGTTTATACAGATAGCGGTGTGGTTATTTCCATGTTTATACAGATAGCGGTATAGATATTTCCATGTTTATAGAGATGACTGTCTTGATATTTCCATGTTTATACAGCTTTCCGTGTAGATAATTCCATGTTTATACAGATGGTTGTGTAGATATTTTCATGTTTATTTAGATGACTGTGAAGTTATTTCCATGTTTATACAGATATCAGTGAAGATATTTTCATGTTTATAGAGATAACGATGTAGATATTTCCATGTTTATACAGATAGCGGTGTAGACATTTCCTTGTTTAGAAAGATAGCATTGTAGATATTTCCATGTTTATACAGATAGTGGTGTAGATCTTTCCAGGTTTATACAGATAGCGGTGTAGAGATTTCCATGTTTATACAGATAGCGGTGTAGATATTTCCATATTTATAGAGATGGTGTTGTAAGTTTTTCCATGTTTATAGAGATAGCGGTGTAGATATTTCCACGTTAATACAACTCGCAGTGCAGATATTTCCATCTTTATACAGATGGCAGTGAAGATTTTTCCATGTTTATACAGATAGTGGTGTAGATATTTCCATGTTTATACAGATGGCCGTGTAGATACAGCCATGTTTCTGAAGATGGCAGTATAGATATTTTTATGTTTATAGAGATGGCTGTGAAGATAAATCCATGTTTTTAGAGATAGCGGTGTAGATATTTCCATATTTCTACAGATAGCGGTGTAGGTATTTCCATGTTTATACAGATGGCGGTGTAGATATTTCCATATTTCTACAGATAGCGGTGTAGATATTTCCTTGTTTATACAAATAGCGGTGTAGATATTTCCATGTTTATATAGATAGCGGTGTAGATATTTCCATGTTTTCAGAGATAGCGGTGTAGATATTTCCCTCTTTGCACAGATTGCCGTGTAGATATTTCCATTTTTACACAGATAATTGTGTAGATATTTCCAAGTTTACACAGATAGCTGTGTAGATATTTCCATGTTTACACAGATAGCGTTGTAGATATTTCCATGTTTATACAGATAGCGGTGTAAATATTTCCAAGTTTATACAGATGGCGGTGTAGGTGTTTCCATGTTTATACAGATAGCGGTGTTGGTATTTCATGGTTTATACAACTAGCGTTGTAGATATTTCCATGTTTATAAACCTCGCGGTGTAGATATTTCCATCTTTATAGAGATAGCAGTGTAGATGTTTCCATGTTTACAGAGATGGCGGTGTAGATATTTTCATGTTTGCACAGATAGCAGTGAAGATATTTCCATGTTTATACAGATAGAGATGTAGATATTTCCATGTTTATACAGATCGTGGTGTAGATATTTACATGTTTGTACAGATAGTGGTGTAGATATTAACATGTTTATACACACCGCGGTGTAGATATTTCCATGTTTACACACATAGCGTGATAGATATTTCCATGTTTATACAGATTGCGGTGTAGATATGTCCAAGATTATACAGAGAGCGGTGTAGATATTTTCATGTTTATACAGGTAGCGGTGGAGATATTTCCATGTTTATAGAGACTGCGGTATAGATATTTCCATGTTTATACAGATTGCGGTGTAGATATTTCCATGTGTATGGAGATAGCGGTGTAGATATTTCCATCTTTGCACAGATTGCTGTGTAGATATTTCCATTTTTACACATATAGCTGGGTAGATATTTCCAAGTTTACACAGATAGCTTTGTAGATATTTCCATGTTTACACAGATAGCATTGTGTATATTTCCATGTTTATACTGATAGCGGTGTAGATATTTCCATGTTTATAGAGATAGCGGTGTAGATATTTCCATGTTTATACAGACAGCGGTGGAGATATTTCCCTGTTTATACAGATAGCGATGTAGATATTTCCATGTTTATACAGATAGCGGTGTAGATATTTCCATGTTTATAGAGATAGTGGTGGAGATATTTCCATGTTTATACAGATGGCTGTGTAGATATTTCCATGTGTGTACAGATGGCAGTGTAGATATTTCCATGTTTATACAGATGGCGCTGTAGATATTTCCATGTTTATACCGATGGCAGTGTAGATATTTCCATGTTTTTACAGATAGCGGTGTAGATATTTCCATGATTACAGAGATAGCGGTGTAGATATTGCCATCTTTGCACAGATTGCGGTGTAATTATTGCCAAATTTACACAGATAGCGGTGTAGATATTTCCAAATTTACACAGATAGCTGTGTAGATATTTCCATGTTTACAGAGGTAGCATTGTAGATATTTCCATGTTTATGCAAATTGTGGTGTACTTATTTCCATGTTGATACAGATAGCGCTGTAGATATTTCTATGTTTATACAGGTAGCGGTGTAGAAATTCCCATGTTTATACAGATCGCTTTGTAGACATTTCCATCTTTATACAGATGTCAGTGTAGATATTTCCAAGTTTATACAGATGGCAGTGTAGATATTTCCACGTTTATACAGTTGTCTGTGTAGATATTTCCATGTTTATGCAGATGTCGGTGTAGATATTTCCATTTTTATAGGGATGCCGGTGTAGTTATTTCTATGTTTATAGAGAAAACGGTGTAAATATTTCCATGCTTATAGAGATGGTTGTGTAAGTATTTTCATGTTTATAGAGATAACGGTGTAGATATTTCCATGTTTATACAGATAACGGTGTTGCTATTTCCATGTTTATACAGATAGCGGTGTGGATATTTCCATGTTTATACAGATGGCGGTGTAGATACATCCATGTTTCTGAAGATAGCGGTGTAGAAATTTTCATGTTTATAGAGATGGTGGTGTAGATATTTACATGTATATAGAGATTGCTGTGTATATATTTCCATGTTTATAGAGAAATCGGTGTAGGTATTTCCATGTTTATAGTGATACCGGTGTGGATATTTCCATATTTATACAGATAGCGGTGTAGGTATTTCCATATTAATACAGATGGCGGTGTTGGTATTTCCATGTTTATACAGATGGCGGTGTAGATATTTCCTTGTTTATACAGATATCGGTGTAGATATTTCCAGGTTTATACAGAGAGCGGTGTAGATATTTCCACATTTATAGAGATAGCAGTGTAGATATTTCCATGTTTATACAGATGGCTGTGTAAATATTTCCATGTTTATAGAGATAGCGATGTAGATAATTCCATCTTTATACAGATAGTGGTGTAGATATTTCCATGTTTATTCAGATGGCGGTGTAGATAGTTCCATGTTTATGGACATGGTGGTGTAGATATTTTCACGTTTATATAGATGTTGGTGTAGATATTTCCATGTTTGTAGAGATTTTGGTGTTGATATTTCCATGTTTACAGAGATAGCACTGTAGGAATTTCCTTGTTTATACAGATAGTTGTGTAGATACATCCATGTTTATACAGATGGCTGTGTAGATATTTCCCTGTGTGTACCGATGACTCTGTAGATATTTGTATGTTTACACAAATGGCGGTGTAGATATTTCCATATTTATACAGATAGCGGTGTAGATATTTCCATGTTTATACAGATAACGGTGTAGATATATCCATGTTTATACAGATAGCGATGTAGACATTTCCATGTTTATACAGATAGTGGTGTAGTTATTTCCACGTTTACAGAGATTGCGGTGTAGATATTTCCATCTTTGCACAGATTGCGGTGGAGATATTTCCATCTTTACACAGATAGAGGTGTAGATATTTTCATATTTATACAGATCGTGGTGTAGATATTTCCATCTTTCCACAGATGGCAGTTTAGATATTTCCATGTTTATACAGATGGCTGTGTAGATATTTCCATGTTTATACTGATAGCGGTGTAGATATTTCCATGTTTTTAGAGATAGCTTTGTAGATATTTCCATGTTTATACAGATAGCGGTGTAGATATTTCCATGTTTATACAGATCGCGGTGTAGATATTTCCATGTTTATACAGATCGCGGTGTAGATATTTCCATGTTTATAGAGACAGCTTTGTAGATATTTCCATGTTTATACAGCTCGCGGTGCAGATATTTATATCTTTATACAGATGGCATTGTAGCTATTTCCTTATTCACACAGATGGCGGTGTAGATGTTTCCATCTTTATACAGATGGCGGAGTAGATAGTTCCATGTTTATGGAGATGGCAGTGTAGATATTTTCATGTTTATAGAGATGGCGGTGTAGATATTTCCATGTTTATATAGATGGTGGTGTAGATATTACCATGTTTATACAGATAGCGGTGTAGATATTTCCATGTTTATACAGATCGCGGTGAAGATATTTCCATGTTTATAAAGATCGCGGTGTAGATATTTCCATGTTTATAGAGATAGCAGTGTGGATATTTCCATGTTTAAACAGATGGCAGTGTCGTTATTTCCATGTTTATAGAGATGGCTGGGTAGATATTTCCAGGTTCATTGAGACAGTGGTGTAGATATATCCATGTTCATAGAGATACCAGCGAGGATATTTCCATGTTTATACAGATAGCAGTGTAGATATTTCCATTTTTATAGAGATAGCGGTTTTGATATTTCATATTTATACAGATAGCGGTGTAGATATTTCCATGTTTATACAGATTGCGGTGTAGATATTTCCATGTTTATACAGATAGCGGTGTAGATATTTCCATGTTTATACAGATTGCGGTGTAGATATTTCCATGTTTATACAGATAGCGGTGTAGATATTTCCACGTTTATACAGATGGCAGTGTAGATATTTCCATCTTTCTACAAATGAGAGTAGAGATATTTCCATGTTTATAGAGATGGCGGTGTAGATATTTCCATGTTTACATAGATGGCAATGTAGATATTTTCTTGTTTATGTAGATGTCGTTGTAGATATCTCCATGTTAAAGAGATGGCGGTGTATATATTTCCATGTTGATGGAGATAGCGGTGTAGACATTTCCATGTTTATAGAGATAGCGGTGTAGTTTTTTCCATGTTTATACAGATAGCGGTGTAGATATTTCCATATTTCTACAGATGACTGTGTAGATATTTCCATGTTTGTACAGATGGCAGTGTAGATATTTCCATGTTTATAGAGATAGCGGTGTAGATATTTCCATGTTTATACAGATGGCAGTGTTGGTATTTCCATGTTTATACAGATATCGGTGTAGATATTTCCATGTTTACACAGATAGCGGTGTGGCTATTTCCATCTTTGCACAGATTGCTGTGTAGGTATTGCCAAATTTACACAGATAGCGGTGTAGATATTTCCAAGTTTACACAGATAGCTGTGTAGATATTTCCATGTTTACACAGATATCATTTTAGATATTTCCGCGTTTATGCAGATTGTGGTGAAGTTATTTCCATGTTGATACAGATAGCGGTGTAGATATTTCCA
Organism: Pan troglodytes; assembly: GCF_028858775.2. Taxonomy (NCBI): domain Eukaryota; kingdom Metazoa; phylum Chordata; class Mammalia; order Primates; family Hominidae; genus Pan; species Pan troglodytes. The sequence goes on from NC_072418.2 coordinate 66,681,911, forward strand.
TGTTTATACAGGTAGCGGTGTAGAAATTCCCATGTTTATACAGATCGCTTTGTAGACATTTCCATTTTTCTACAGATGTCAGTGTAGATATTTCCATGTTTATAGAGATAGCTGTGTAGATATATCCATGTTTGTACAGATGGCGGTGTTGATATTTCCATCTATACACAGATGGCCATGTAGATATTTCCTTGTTTATGCAGATGGCGTCGTAGATATTTCCATGGACATGCAGATGGTGGTGTAGTTATTTCCATGTTTATACAGATAGCGGTGTAGCTATTTCCATGTTTACACAGATGGTGGTGTAGATATTTCCGTGTTTATACACATGGCGGAGTGGATACTTCCATCTTTATGGAGATGGCAGTGTAGATATTTTCATGTTTATAGAGATGGTGGTGTAGATATTTCCATATTTATAGAGATAGCGGTGTAGATATTTCCATGTGTATACAGATGGTATTGTAGCTATTTCCATGTTTATACAGATGGTGGTGTAGATATTTCCATGTTTATTCAGATGACTGCGTAGATATTTCCATGGTTTTACAGATGGCAGTGTAAATATTTCAATGTTTATAGAGATGGCGCTGTAGATATTTCCATGTTTATACAGAGAGCAGTGGAGATATTTCCATGTTCATACACATAGCGGTGTACATATTTCCATGTTTATAGAGACAGCAGTGTAGGTATTTCCATGTTTATGCAGATAGCGGTGCAGATATTTCCATGTTCATACAGATGCCTAGGCAGATATTTCCATATTTATACAGAGGGCTGTGTAGATATTTCTATGTTTATACAGATGGCAGTGTAGATATTTCCATGTTCCTACACATGACTGTGTAATTATTTCCATGTTTATACAGATGGTTTGTAGATATTTCCATGTTTATAGAGATTGCGGTGCAGATATTTCCATGTTTATACAGATAGCGGTATTTTTATTTCCATGTTTATACAGATCGTGGTGTAGCTATTTCCATATATTTACAGATACCGGTGTAGATATTTCCATGTTTATACAGACCGCAGTGTAGATATTTACATGTTTGTACAGATGGCGGTGTTGATGTTTCCATCTATACACAGATTGCCGTGTTGGTATTTCCATGTGTATACAGATGGCATTGTAGATATTTCCATGTATATACAGATGGTGGTGTACATATTTCAATGTTTACACAGATGACTGTATAGGTATTTCCATGTTTATACAGATGGCGGTGTAGATATTTCCATGTTTATAGAGATAGCGGTGTAGATATTTCCATATTTATACAGATAACGGTGTAGAAATTTCCATGTTTATACAGATATCTGTGTAAATATTTCCATGTTTATACAGATAACGGTGTAGATATTTCCATGTTTATAGAGATGGCGGTGTTGATGTTTCCATCTATACACAGATTACACTGTAGGTATTTCCATGTGTATACAGATGGCATTGTAGATATTTCCATGTTTATACAGAGGGTGGTGTAGATATTTCCATGTTTATAGAGACAGCGTTGTAGATATTTCCATATTTATACAGATAACGGTGTAGATATTTCCAAGTTTATACTGATCGTGGTGTAGATATTTCCATGTTTATAGAGATGGCCGTGTAGATATTTCCATGTTCATAGAGATAGCGGTGTTGATTTTTCCATGTTTATAGAGATAGCGGTGTGGATATTTCTATGTTTATACAGATAGGGGTGTAGATATTCCCACGTTTATAGAGATGGCAGTGTAGATATTTCCATGTTTATACAGATCACGGTGTAGATATTTCCTTGTTTATACAAATAGCGGTGTAGTTATTTCCATGTTTATACAGATAGCGGTGTAGATATTTCCATGTATATACAGAGGCAGTGTAGATATTTCCATGTTTATACAGATGGCTGTGTAGATATTTCCATTTTTCTACAGATGACTTTGTAGGTATTTCCATGTTTATACAGATGGCCGTGTAGATATTTCCATGTTTATGGAGATAGCTGTGTAGATATATCCATGTTTATACAGATAGCGGTGTAGATATTTCCATGTTTATACAGATCGCAGTGTAGATATTTTCATGTTTATACAGATCGCGGTGTTTATATTTCCATGTTTTCACAGATTGCATTGTAGATATTTCCATCTTTCTACAGATTGCATTGTAGCTATTTCCATGTTTATACGGATGGCGGCGTACATGTTTCCATGATTATACAGATCATGGTGAAGATATTTCCATGTTTATACAGATCGCGGTGTTGATATTACCATGTTTATAGGGATAGCGGTGCAAATATTTCCACATTTCTACAGATAGCGGTGTAGTTATTAGCATGTTTATACAGATAACGGTGTAGATATTTCCATGTATAAACAGATGTCTGTGTATATATTTCCATGTTTAAACAGATGGCGGTGTAGATATTTCCTTGTTTATACAAATAGCGGTGTAGTTATTTCTATGTTTATACAGATCACGGTGTTGATATTTCCTTGTTTATACAAATAGCGGTGTAGTTATATCCATGCTTATACAGATAGCGGAGTAGATATTTCCTTGTTTATACAAATAGTGGTGTAGATATTTCCATGTTTATACAGATCACGGCGTAGATATTTCCTTGTTTATACAAATAGCGGTGTAGTTATTTCCATGTTTATACAGATTGTGGTGTAGATATTTCCATGTATATACAGATGGCTGTGTAGATATTTCCATGTTTATACAGATGGCTGTGTAGGTGTTTCCATGTTTATACAGATTACTTTGTAAGTATTTCCATGTTTATACAGATGGCGGCGTAGATGTTTCCATGGACATGCAGATGGCGGTGTAGATTTTTCCATGTTTATACCGTTAGCGGTGTAGATATTTCCATGTTTACACAGATGGTGGTGTAGATATTTCCGTGTTTATACACATGGCGGAGTAGATATTTCCATCTTTATGGAGATGGCAGCGTAGATATTTTCATGTTTATAGAAATGGCGTTGTAGATATTTCCATATTTATAGAGATAGTGGTGTACATATTTCCATCTTTCTACAGATGGCAGTGTAGATATTTCCATGTTTATACAGATGTCCGTGAAGGTATTTCCATATTTATACAGATGTCTGTGTAGATATTTCCATGTGTATACAGATGGTATTGTAGGTATTTCCATGTTTATACAGGTGGTGGTGTAGATATTTCCATGTTTATTCAGATGACTGTGTAGATATTTCCATGTTTTTACAGATGGCAGTGTAGATATTTCAATGTTTATAGAGATGGCGCTGTAGATATTTCCATGTTTAAACAGATAACGGTGGAGACATTTCCATGTTTATACTGACAGCAGTGGAGATATTTAAATGTTTATACACATAGCGGTGTACATGATTCCACGTTTATAGAGACAGCGGTGTAGGTATTTCCAACTTTATACAGATAGCGGTGCAGATATTTCCATGTTTATACTGATCGCGGTGTAGATATTTCCATGTTTATAAAGATGGCGGTGTAGATATTTCCATGTTCATAGAGATAGCGGTGTTGATTTTTCCATGTTTATAGAGAAAGCGATGTGGATATTTCCATGTTTATACAGATAGAGGTGTAGATATTTCCATGTTTATAGAGATGGCGGTGTAGATATTTCCATGTTTATACAGATCACGGTGTAGATATTTCCATGTTTATACAGATAATGGTGTAGATATTTCCATGTTTATACAGATCGCGGTTTTTATATTTCCATGTTTATAGGGATAGCGGTGCAAACATTTCCACATTTATACAGATAGCGGTGTAGTTATTATCATGTTTATACAGATAGCGGTGTAGATATTTCCATGTATAAACAGATGTCTGTGTATATATTTCCATCTTTAAACAGACGGCGGTGTAGATATTTCCTTGTTTATACAAATAGCGGTGTAGATATTTCCATGTTTATACAGATATCCGTGTAGATATTTCCATGTTTATACAGATAGCGCTGTATATATTTCCATGTTTATACAGATAGCGGTGTAGATATTTCCATGTTTATACAGATAGCGCTGTAGATATTTCCATGTTTATACAGATGGCGGTGTAGATATTTCCATGTTTATAGAGATGGCGGTGTAGATATTTCCATGTTTATAGAGATAGTGGTGTAGCTATATCCATGTTCATAGAGATAGCAGTGAAGATATTTCCATGTTTATACAGATAGCAGTGTAGATATTTCCATTTTTATAGAGATAGCAGTTTAGATATTTCATATTTATACAGATAGCGGTGTAGATATTTCCATGTTTATACTGATTGCGTTGTAGATATTTCCATGTTTATTCAGATGACTGTGTAGATATTTCCATGTTTTTATGGATGGCTATGTAGATATTTGAATGTCTATAGAGATCGGGCTGTAGATATTTCCATGTTTATACAGATAACGGTGGAGATATTTCCATGTTTATGCAGACAGCAGTGGTGATATTTCCATGTTTATACAAATAGCGGTGTACATATTTCCATGTTTATCGAGACAGCGGTGTAGGTATTTCCATGTATATACAGATAGCGGTGCAGATATTTCCATGTTTATACAGATGCATATGCAGTTATTTCCATATTTATACAGAGGGCTGTGTTGTTATTTCTATGTTTATACCAATGGCAGTGTATATATTTCCATGTTCCTACACATGACTGTGTAGGTATTTCCATGTTTATACAGATGGCTTTGTAGATATTTCCATGTTTATAGAGATAGCGGTGCAGATATTTCCGTGTTTATACAGATAGCGGTGTATATATTTCCATGTTTATACAGATCGAGGTGTAGATATTTCCATGTTTATACAGATACCAGTGTAGATATTTCCATGTTTATACAGACCGCAGTGTAGGTATTTCCATGTTTATAGAGATAGCAGTGTAGATATTTCCATGTTTGTACACATGGCGGTGTTGATGTTTCCATCTATACACAGATTGCCGTGTAGGTATTTCCATGTGTATACAGATGGTATTGTAGATATTTCCATGTTTATACAGATGGTGGTGTAGATATTTCCATGTTTACACAGATGAATGTATTGGTATTTCCATGTTTATACAGATGGCATTGTAGATATTTCCAAGTGTATAGAGATAGCGGTGTAGATATTTCCATATTTATACAGATAACGGTGTAGAAGTTTCCATTTTTATACAGAGAGCGGTGTAAATATTTCCATGTTTATACAGATCTCGGTGTAGATATTTCCTTGTTTATAGAGATAGCGGTGTAGATATTTCCATGTTTATACAGATAGCGGTGTAAATATTTCCATGTTTATACAGACCGTGGTGTAGATATTTCCATGTTTATACAGATAGCGGTGCAGATATTTCCATGTATGTACAGATGGCGGTGTTGATATTTCCATCTATACACAGATAACCGTGTAGATATTTCCATGTTTATATAGATGGCGGCGCAGATATTTCCATGGATATGTAGATGGCGGTGTAGATATTTCCATGTTTATACAGATAGCGGTGTAGTAATTTTCATGTTTATATAGATAGCGGTGTAGATATTTCCATGTATATACACATGGCTGTGTAGATATTTCCATGTTTATACAGATGGCGGTGTAGATATTTCCATGTTTATACAGATAACTTTCAAAGTATTTCCATGTTTATACAGATGGCGGTGTAGATATTTCGATTTTTATAGAGATAGCAGTGGAGATATTTCCATGTTTATAAAGATAGCGGTGTAGATATTTACATGTTTATACTGATCGTGGTGTAGATATTTCCGTGTTATAGAGATGGCGGTGTAGCTATTTCCATGTTCATAGAGATAGCGGTGTGGATATTTCCATGTTTATTCTGATAGGGGTGTAGATATTTCCATGTTTATAGAGATGGTGTAGTTATTTCCATGTTTATACAGATCACGGTGTAGATATTTCCTTGTTTATACAAACTGCAGTGTAGTTATTTATATGTTTATACAGATAGCGGTGTAGATATTTCCATGTATATACAGATGGCTGTGTAGATATTTCCATGTTTGTACAGATGGCTGTGTAGATATTTCCATGTTTATACGGATAGCGGTGTAGATATTTCCATGTTTATACAGATCGCGGTGTAGATATTTCCATGTTTATACGGATCGCGGTGTAGATATTTCCATGTTTATAAAGATCGCGGTGTAGATATTTCCATGTTTATACAGATGGCGGTGTAGATATTTCCATGTTTACACAGATTGCGGTGTACATATTTCCATGTTTATAGAGATATCGGTGTAGTTGTTTCCATGTTTATAGACATAGCGGTGTGGATATTTCCATGTTTATATAGATGGCGTTGTAGATATTTCCATGTTTATACCGATAGCAGTGTTGGTATTTCCACGTTTATACAGATAGCGATGTAGATATTTCCATGTTTATACAGCTCGCGGTGCAGGTATTTATATCTTTATACAGATGGCATTGAAGATATTTCCTTATTCACACAGATGGCGGTGTAGATGTTTCCATGTTTATACAGATTGCGGAGTAGTTAGTTCCATGTTTATGGAGATGGCAGTGTAGATATTTTCATGTTTATAGAGGTGGCGGTGTAGATATTTCCATGTTTATAGAGATAGCAGTGTAGTTATTTACATGTTTATACAGATGGCTGTGTAGATAGTTCCATGTGTATACAGATGGCATTGTAGATATTTCCATGTTTATAGAGATGGCGGTGTAGATATTTCCATGTTTATAGAGAGAGCAGTGTAGATATTTACATGTTTATACAGATGTCTGTGTAGATATTTCCATGTGTATACAGATGGCATTGTATTTATTTCCATGTTTATACAGATGATTGTATAGGTATTTCCATGTTTTTACAGATGGCAGTGCAGATATTTCCATGTTTATAGAGATGGCGCTGTAGATATTTCCATGTTTATACAGATCCCGGTGTAGATATTTCCATGTTTTTACAGATATCGGTGTAGATATTTCCATGTTTACACAGATTGCGGTGTGGATATTTACATCTTTCTACAGATGGCATTCTAGATATTTCCACGTTTATACTGATGGTGGTGTAGATATTTCCATGTTTATATAGATGGTGGTGTAGATATTACCATGTTTATACAGATAGCTGTGTAGATATTTCCATGTTTATACACATGGTTGTGTAGATATTTCCATGTTCATATAGATGGTGGTGTAGATATTACCATGTTTATACAGATAGCGGTGTAGATATTCCCATGTTTATACAGATCGTGGTGAAGATATTTCCATGTTTATACAGATCGCGGTGTAGATATTTCCATGTTTATAGAGATGGCGGTGTAGATATTTCCATGTTTATACAGATGGCAGTGTAGATATTTCCATGTTTATACAGATAGCGGTGTAGATATTTCCATGTTTATACAGATAGCAGTGTAGATATTTCCACGTTTATATAGATGGCGTTGTAGATATTTCTATGTTTATCCCGATAGCGGTGATGGTATTTCCACGTTTATACAGATAGCGATGTAGATATTTCCATGTTTATACAGCTCGCAGTACAGATATTTATATCTTTATACAGATGGCATTGTAGATAATTCCTTATTCACACAGATGGCGGTGTAGATGTTTCCATGTTTATACAGACGGCGGAGTAGTTAGTTATATGTTTACGGAAATGGCAGTGTAGATATTTTCATGTTTATAGAGATGGCGGTGTAGACATTTCCATGTGTATACAGATGGCATTGTAGATATTTCCATGTTTATACAGATGACTGTATAGGTATTTCCATGTTTTTACAGATGGCAGTGCAGATATTTCCATGTTTATACAGATAGCGGTGTAGACATTTCCATGTTTATACAGATCGTGGTGAAGATATTTCCATGTTTATACAGATAGCGGTGTAAATATTTCCATGTTTATACAGATCACGGTGTAGATATTTCCATGTTTATAGAGATAGCGGTGTAGATATTTCCATGTTTATACAGATAGCTGTGTTGATAATTCCATGTTTATACAGACCGCGGTGTAGATATTTCCATGTTTATACAGATAGCGGTGCAGATATTTCCATGTTTGTACAGATGGCGGTGTTGATATTTCCATGTATACACAGATGACCGTGTAGATATTTCCATGTTTATACAGATGGCGGTGCAGATATTTCCATGGATATGTAGATGGCGGTTTAGATATTTCCATGTTTATACAGATAGCGGTGTAGTTATTTGCATGTTTATATAGATAGCGGTGTAGATATTTCCATGTATGTACACATGCCTGTGTAGATATTTCCATGTTTATACAGATGGCGGTGTAGATATTTCCATGTTTATAGAGATGGCGGTGTAGATATTTCCATGTTTATAGAGAGAGCAGTGTAGATATTTACATGTTTATACAGATGTCTGTGTAGATATTTCCATGTGTATACAGATGGCATTGTATTTATTTCCATGTTTATACAGATGATTGTATAGGTATTTCCATGTTTTTACAGATGGCAGTGCAGATATTTCCATGTTTATAGAGATGGTGCTGTAGATATTTCCATGTTTATACAGATCGCGGTGTAGATATTTCCATGATTATACAGATAGCGGTGTAGATATTTCCATGTTTTTACAGATATCGGGGTAGATATTTCCATGTTTACACAGATTGCGGTGTGGATATTTACATCTTTCTACAGATGGCATTCTAGATATTTCCACGTTTATACTGATGGTGGTGTAGATATTTCCATGTTTATATAGATGGTGGTGTAGATATTACCATGTTTATACAGATAGCTGTGTAGATATTTCCATGTTTATACACATGGTTGTGTAGATATTTCCATGTTCATATAGAAGGTGGTGTAGATATTACCATGTTTATACAGATAGCGGTGTAGATATTTCCATGTTTATACAGATCGTGGTGAAGATATTTTCATGTTTATACAGATCGCGGTGTAGATATTTCCATGTTTATAGAGATGGCGGTGTAGATATTTCCATGTTTATACAGATGGCAGTGTAGATATTTCCATGTTTATACAGATAGCGGTGTAGATATTTCCATGTTTATACAGATAGCGGTGTAGATATTTCCACGTTTATATAGATGGCGTTGTAGATATTTCTATGTTTATCCCGATAGCGGTGATGGTATTTCCACGTTTATACAGATAGCGATGTAGATATTTCCATGTTTATACAGCTCGCGGTACAGATATTTATATCTTTATACAGATGGCATTGTAGATAATTACTTATTCACACAGATGGCGGTGTAGATGTTTCCATGTTTATACAGATGGCGGAGTAGTTAGTTCCATGTTTACGGAGATGGCAGTGTAGATATTTTCATGTTTATAGAGATGGCGGTGTAGATATTTCCATGTGTATACAGATGGCATTGTAGATATTTCCATGTTTATACAGATGACTGTATAGGTATTTCCATGTTTTTACAGATGGCAGTGCAGATATTTCCATGTTTATAGAGATAGCGGTGTAGATATTTCCATGTTTGTACAGATGGCGGTGTTGATATTTCCATCTATACACAGATGGCCGTGTAGATATTTCCATGTTTATACAGATGGCGGCGTGGATATTTCCATGGACATGCAGATGGCGGTGTAGATATTTCCATGTTTATACAGACAGCGGTGTAGATATTTCCATGTTTACACAGATGGTGTTGTAGATATTTTCGTGTTTATACACATGGCGGAGTAGATATTTCCATCTTTATGGAGATGGCAGTGTAGATATTTCCATGTTTATACAGATGGCGGTGTAGATATTTCCATATTTATACAGATGTCTGTGTAGATATTTCCATGTGTATACAGATGGTATTGTAGGTATTTCCATGTTTATACAGATGGTGGTGTAGATATTTCCATGTTTATTCAGATGACTGTGTAGATATTTCCATGTTTTTACAGATGGCAGTGTAGATATTTCAATGTTTATAGAGATGGCGCTGTAGATATTTCCATGTTTATACAGATCGCGGTGTAGATATTTCCATGTTTATACACATAGCGGTGTACATATTTCCATGTTTATAGAGACAGCGGTGTAGGTATTTCCGTGTTTATACAGATAGCAGTGCAGATATTTCCATGTTTAAACAGATGCCTATGCAGATATTTCCATATTTATACAGAGGGCTGTGTAGATATTTCTATGTTTATACAGATGGCAGTGTAGATATTTCTATGTTCCTACACATGACTGTGTAGTTATTTCCATGTTTATACCGATGGCTTTGTAGATATTTCCATATTTATAGAGATAGCGGTGTAGATATTTCCATCTTTCTACAGATGGCAGTGTAGATATTTCCATGTTTATACAGATGGCGGTGTAGGTATTTCCATATTTATACAGATGTCTGTGTAGATATTTCCATGTGTATACAGATGCTATTGTAGCTATTTCCATGTTTATACAGATGGTGGTGTAGATATTTCCATGTTTATTCAGATGACTGTGTAGATATTTTCTTGTTTTTACAGATGGCAGTGTAGATATTTCAATGTTTATAGAGATGGCGCTGTAGATATTTCCATGTTTATACAGATAACGGTGGAGATATTTCCATGTTTCTACAGACAGCAGTGGAGATATTTCCATGTTTATACACATAGCGGTGTACATATTTCCATGTTTATAGAGACAGCGGTGTAGGTATTTCCATGTTTATACAGATAGCGGTGCAGATATTCCCATTTTTATACAGATGCCTATGCAGATATTTCCATATTTATACAGAGGGCTGTGTAGATATTTCTATGTTTATACAGATGTCAGTGTAGATATTTCCATGTTCCTACACATGACTGTGTAGGCATTTCCATGTTTATACAGATGGCTTTGTAGGTATATCTATGTTTATAGAGATAGCGGTGCGGATATTTCCATGTTTATACAGATAGCAGTGTATATATTTCCATGTTTATACAGATCGTGGTGTAGATATTTCCATGTTTATACAGATACCGGTGTAGATATTTCCATGTTTATACAGACCGCAGTTTAGATATTTCCATGTTTATAGAGATAGCAGTGTAGATAATTCCAAGTTTGTACAGATGGCGGTGTTGATGTTTCCATCTATACACAGATTTCCGTGTAAGTATTTCCATGTGTATACAGATGGCATTGTAGATATTTCCATGTTTATACAGATGGTTGTGTAGATATTTCTGTGTTTACATAGATGACAGTATAGTTATTTCCATGTTTATGCAGATGGCGGTGTAGATATTTCCATGTTTATAGAGATAGCGGTGTAGATATTTCCATATTTATACAGATAACGGTGTAGAAATTTCCATGTTTTTACAGATATCGGTGTAAATATTTCCATGTTTATACAGATCACGGTGTAGATATTTCCATGTTTATAGATATAGCGGTGTATATATTTCCATGTTTATACAGATAGCGGTGTAGATATTTCCATGTTTATACAGACCGCGGTGTAGATATTTCCATGTTTATACAGATAGCGGTGCAGATATTTCCATGTTTGTACAGATGGCGGTATTGATATTTCCATCTATACACAGATGGCCGTGTAGATATTTGCATGTTTATACAGATGGCGGCGCAGGTATTTCTATGGATATGTAGATGGCGGTGTAGATATTTCCATGTATATACAGATAGCGGTGAAGTTATTTCCATGTTTATATAGAGAGCGGCATAGATATTTCCATGTATGTACACACGGCTTTGTAGATATTTCCATGTTTATACCGATGTCGGTGTAGACATTTCCATGTTTATACAGATAACTTGGTAAGTATTTCCATGTTTATACAGGTGGCGGTGTAGATATTTCGATGTTTATATAGATAGCAGTGGAGATATTTCCATGTTTATACATATAGCGGTGTAGTTATTTCCATGTTTATATAGATAGCGGTGTAGATATTTCCATGTATATACACATGGCTGTGTAGATATTTCCATGTTTATACAGATGGCGGTATAGGAATTTCCATGTTTATACACATAACTTTGTAAGTATTTCCATGTTTATACAGATGGCGGTGTAGATATTTCGATGTTTATAGAGATAGCAGTGGAGATATTTCCATGTTTATACAGATAGCGATGTAGATATTTCCATGTTTATACTGATCAAGGTGTAGATATGTCCATGTTTATAGAGATGGCGGTGTAGATATTTCCATGTTCATAGAGATAGCGGTGTTGATTTTTCCATGTTTATTGAGATAGCTGTGTGGATATTTCCATGTTTATACAGATAGGGGTGTAGATATTTCCATGTTTATAGAGATGGCGGTGTAGATATTTCCATGTTTATACAGATCACGGTGTAGATATTTCCGTGTTTATACAGATCGCGGTGTAGATATTTCCATGTTTATACAGATCAAGGTGTAGATATTTCCATGTTTATACAGACCGCGGTGTTGATATTACCATGTTTATAGCGATAGCGTTGCAAATATTTCCACATTTATACATATAGGGGTTTAGTTATTAGCATGTTTATACAGGTAGCGGTGTAGATATTTCCATGTATAAGCAGATGTCTTTGTATATATTTCCATGTTTAAACAGATGGCGGTGTAGATATTTCCTTGTTTATACAAATAGCAGTGTAGTTATTTCCACGTTTATACTGATAGCGATGTAGATGTTTCCATGTATATACAGATGGCTGTGTAGATATTTCTATGTTTATACAGATGGCTGTGTAGATATTTCCATGTTTATACAGATGACTTTGTAGGTATTTCCATGTTTATACAGATGGCGGTGTAGGTATTTCCATGTTTATAGAGATAGCTGTGTAGATATTTCCATGTTTATACAGATAGCGGTATAGATATTTCCATGTTTATACAGATCGCGGTGTAGATATTTCCATGTTTCTACAGACAGCAGTGGAGATATTTGCATGTTTATACACATAGCGGTGTACATATTTCCATGTTTATAGAGACAGCGGTGTAGGTAATTCCATGTTTATATAGATAGTGGTGCAGTTATTTCCATGTTTATACAGATGCCAATGCAGATATTTCCATATTTATACAGAGGGCTCTGTAGATATTTCCATGTTTATACAGATGGCAGTGTAGATATTTCCATGTTCCTACACATGACTGTGTAGGTATTTCCATGTTTATACAGATGGCTTTGTGGATATTTCCATGTTTATAGAGATAGCGTTGCAGATATTTCCATGTTTATACACATTGCCGTGTAAATATTTCCATGTTTATACAGATCGTGGTGTAGATATTTCCATGTTTATACAGATACCGGTGTAGATATTTCCATGTTTATACAGACCGCAATGTAGATATTTCCATGTTTATAGAGATAGCGGTGTAGATATTTCCATGTTTATTCAGAGGGCGGTATAGATATTTCCATGTTTATACAGATAGCGGTGTATTTAGTTCCATGTTTATACAGCGACACTTGTAGATATTTCCATGTTTATACAGATCGTGGTGTAGATATTTCCATGTTTATAGAGATAGCGGTGTAGATATTTTCATGTTTATTCATATTGCGGTGGAGTTATGTCCATGTTTATATACATAGCAATGGAGATATTTCCACGTTAATACCCATAGTGTTGTAGATATTTCCATGTTTATACAGATAGCGGTGTAGATATTTCCAAGATTATTCAGATGGCTGTGTCGATATTTCCATGTTTATACAGAGTTCTCTGTAGATATTTCCATGTTTATATAGATGACAGTGTAGATATTTCCAGGTTTATACAGATGACTGTGTAGATATTTCCATGTTTATACAGATAGCGGTGTAGATATTTCCATCTTTATACTGATCATGGTGTAGATATTTCAATGTTTATAGAGATGGCGGTGTACATATTTCCATGTTCATAGAGAGAATGGTGTTGATTTTTCCATGTTTATAGAGATAGCGGTGTGGATATTTCCATGTTTATACAGGTAGGGGTGTAAATATTTCCGTGTTTATAGAGACAGCGGTGTAGATATTTCCATGTTTATACAGATCACGGTGTAGATATTTCCATGTTTTTAGAAATAGCGGTGTAGATATTTCCATGTTTATACAGATAGCGGTGTAGATATTTCCATGTATATACAGATGGTTGTGCAGATATTTCCATGTTTATACAGATGCCTCTGTAGATATTTCCATGTTTATACAGATGACTTTGAAGGTATTTCCATGTTTATACCGATGGCGGTGTAGATATTTCCATGTTTATAGAGATAGCTGTGTAGATATTTCCATGTTTATTGAGATAGCGGTGTAAATATTTCCATATTTATACAGATATTGGTGTAGATATTTCCATGTTTTTACAGATAGCGGTGTAGATATTTCCATCTTTATTCAGAGAGTGCTGTACATATTTCCATGTTTATACAGATCACTGTGTAGATATTTCCATGTTTATACATATTACGTTGTAGATATTTCCATCTTTATACAAACGGTGGTGTAGATATTTCCATGTTCCTACACATGACTGTGTAGTTATTTCCATGTTTATACAGATGGCGGTGTAGATATTGCCATATTTATAGAGATAGCAGTGTAGATATTTCCAGGTTTACACAGATAGCGGTGTAAATATTTCCATGTTTATACAGTTCGTGGTGTAGATATTTCCATGTTTATACAGATACCGGTGTAGATATTTCCATATTTATACAGACTGCAGTGTAGGTATTTCTATATTTATACAGATAGCGGTGTAGAAATTTCCATGTTTGTACAGATGGCGGTGTTGATAATTCCATATGTACACAGATTGCCGTGTAGATATTTCCATGTTTAAACAGATGGCGTTGTAGATATTTCCATGGATATGCAGATGGCGGTGTGGATATTTCCATGCTTATAGAGATGGTGGTGTAGATATTTCCATGTTTATATAGATGGCGTTGTAGATATTTCCATGTTTATACCGATAGCGGTGTTGTTATTTCCACGTTTATACAGATAGCGATGTAGATATTTCCATGTTTATACAGCTCGTGGTGCAGATATTTATATCTTTATACAGATGGCATTGTAGATATTTCCTTATTCACACAGATGGCGGTGTAGATGTTTCCATGTGTATACAGATGGCGTTGTAGATATTTCGATGTTTATAGAGATAGCGGTGTAGATATTTCCATGTTTATACAGATAGCGGTGTAGATATTTCCATCTTTATACTGATCATGGTGTAGATATTTCAATGTTTATAGAGATGGCGGTGTACATATTTCCATGTTCATAGAGAGAATGGTGTTGATTTTTCCATGTTTATAGAGATAGCGGTGTGGATATTTCCATGTTTATACAGGTAGGGGTGTAGATATTTCCGTGTTTATAGAGACGGCGGTGTAGATATTTCCATGTTTATACAGATCACGGTGTAGATATTTCCATGTTTTTAGAAATAGCGGTGTAGATATTTCCATGTTTATACAGATAGCGGTGTAGATATTTCCATGTATATACAGATGGTTGTGCAGATATTTCCATGTTTATACAGATGCCTCTGTAGATATTTCCATGTTTATACAGATGACTTTGAAGGTATTTCCATGTTTATACCGATGGCGGTGTAGATATTTCCATGTTTATAGAGATAGCTGTGTAGATATTTCCATGTTTATACAGATAGCGGTGTAGATATTTCCATGTTTATACAGATCACTGTGTAGATATTTCCATGTTTATACAGATCGTGGTGTAGATATTTCCATGTTTATACAGATCGCGGTGTAGATATTTCCATGTTTATACAGATAGCGGTGTAGATATTTCCATTTTTTTACACATATCGGTGTAGATATTTCCATGTTTACACAGATTGCGGTGTAGATATTTCCATCTTTCTACAGATGGCATTGTAGATATTTCCATGTTTATACAGATGGCAGTGTAGATATTTCCATGTTTATACAGATGGTGGTGTAGATATTACCATGTTTGTACAGATAGCGGTGTAGATATTTCCATGTTTACACATATCATGTTGAAGATATTTCCATGTTTATACAGATCGCGGGGTAGATATTTCCATGATTATACATATCTCGGTGTAGATATTTCCATGTTTATAGAGATAGCGGTGTAGGTATTTCCATGTTTATAGAAATAGCGGTGTAGATATTTCCATGTTTATATAGATGACGTTGTAGATATTTCCATGTTTATACCGATATCTGTGTTGGTATTTCCACGTTTATACAGATGGCAATGTAGATATTTCCATGTTTGTACAGCTCGCGGTGCAGATATTTATATCTTTATACAGATGGCATTGTAGATATTTCCTTATTCACACAGATGGCGGTGTAGATGTTTCCATGTTTATACAGATGGTGGAGTAGTTAGTTCCATGTTTATGGAGATGGCAGTGTAGATATTTTCATGTTTATAGAGATGGCGGTGTAGATATTTCCATGTTTATAGAGATAGCAGTGTAGATATTTACATGTTTATACAGATGGCTGTGTAGATATTTCCATGTGTATACAGATGGCATTGTAGCTATTTCCATGTTTATACAGATGGTGGTGTAGATATTTCCATGTTTATTCAGATGACTGTGTAGATATTTCCATGTTTTTACAGATGGCACTGTAGATATTTCAATGTTTATAGAGATGGCACTGTAGATATTTCCATGTTTATACAGATAACGGTGGAGATATTTCCATGTTTATACAGACAGCAGTGGAGATATTTGCATGTTTATACAGATAGCGTTGTAGATATTTACATGTCTATAGTGGTAGCAGTGTAGGTATTTCCATGTTTATACAGATTGCGGTGGAGTTATTTCCATGTTTATATAGATGGCGGTGTATATATTTCCGAATTTATACAGATAGCGGTGTAGTTATTTCCATGTTTCTACAGATAGCGTTGTAGATATTTCCATTTTTATGTAGATGGCGGTGTAGGTGTTTCCATGTTTATAGAGATAGCGGTGTAGATATTTCCATGTTCATACAGATGGCTGTGTAGATATTTCCATGTATATACAGATGGCATTTTAGATATTTCCATGTTTAAACAGATGGAGGTGTAGATATTTCCGTGTTTATACAGATGACAGTGTAGATATTTCCATGATTTTACAGATTGTGGTGTAGATATTTCCATGTTTTTACAGATAACGGTTTGGCTATTTTCATGTTTATACAGATAGCAGTGTAGATATTTGCATGTTTACAGAGATAGCGGTGTAGATATTTCCATCTTTGCACAGATGGCTGTGTAGATATTTCCAAGTTTATAGAGATGACTGTGAAGAGATTTCTATGTTTATACCGATGGCCGTGTAGATATTCCATGTTTATACAGATAGTGGTGTAGATATTTCCATCTTTATACAGATGACTTTGTAGGTATTTTCATATTTTTACAGATGGCGATGTAGATATTTCCACGTTTATAGAGATAGCCATGTAGATATTTCCATATTTACACAGATATTGGTGTAGGTATTTCCATGTTTATACAGATAGCGGTGTAGATATTTCCATGTTTATACAGATAGCAGTGTAGATATTTGCATGTTTACAGAGATAGCGGTGTAGATATTTCCATCTTTGCACAGATTGCGGTGTAGATATTTCCATCTTTACACAGATAGCAGTGTACATATTTCCATGTATACACAGATAGCTGTTTAGGTATTTCCATGTATACACAGATAGTGTTGTAGATATTTCCATGTTTATACAGATGACTGTGTAGGTATTTTCATGTTTTTATAGATGGCAGTGTAGATATTTCCACGTTTATAGAGATAGCCATGTAGATATTTCCATGTTTATACAGATAGCGGTGTAGACATTTCCATGTTCATAGAGATAGCGGTGTAGATATTTCCATATTTATACAGATAGCTTTTTTCATATTTCCATGTTTATACAGATAGCAGTGGAGTTAATTCCATGTTTATATAGATGGCGGTGTTTATATTTCCAAGTTTATACAGATAGCGTTTTAGTTATTTCCATGTTTCAACAGATAGCGGTTTAGGTATTTCCATGTTTATATAGATGGCGGTGTAGTTATTTCCATGTTTATAAATATAGCGGTGTAGATATTTCCATGTTCATACAGATGGCTGTGTAGATATTTCCATGTTTATACAGATGGCATTGTAGTATTTCCATGTTTATACAGATGGAGGTGTAGATATTTCCGTTTTTATACAGATGACAGTGCAGATATTTCCATGGTTTTATAGATTGTGGTGTAGATATTTTCATGTTTATAGAGATGACTGTGTAGATATTTACATGTTTATACCGATGGCCGTGTAGATATTCCATGTTTATACAGATAGTGGTGTAGATATTTCTATGTTTATACAGATGACCGTGTAGGTATTTTCATGGTTTACAGATGGCGGTGTAGGTATTTCCACGTTTATAGAGATAGCCATGATGATATTTCCATATTTATACAGATAGCTGTGTAGATATTTCCATGTTTATACAGGTAGAGGTGTAGATATTTCCATGTTTATGCAGATCACGGTGAAGATATTTCCATCTTTCTACAGATAGCAGTGTAGATGTTTCTGTGTTTGTAGAGATGGCGGTGTAGATAATTCCATATTTATACAGACGGCGGTGTAGTTATTTCCATGTTTATGCTGATGGCAGGGTAGATATTTCCATGTTTATAGTGATGGCAGTGTAGATATTTCAAAGTTTGTAGAGATAGCAGTGTAGATATTTACATATTTATACAGATGGCAGTGTAGATATTTCCATGTTTATAGAGATGGTGGTGTAGATATTTCCATGTATATACAGATGACTGTGTAGATATTTCCATGTTTCTCCAGATGGCGGTGTAGATATTTCCATATTTATAGAGATAGCCTTGTAAATATTTCCATGTTTATACAGATAGCGTTGTAGATATTTCCATGTTTATACAGATAGCGGTGCAGATAATTCCATGTTTATAGAGATAGCGTTGCAGATATTTCCATTTTTGCACAGATTTCAGTGTAGATATTTCTATCTTTCCACAGAAAGCGGTGTAGATATTTCCATGTTTACACAGATAGCTGTTTAGTTATTTCCATGTTTACACAGATAGCATTGTAGATATTTCCAGGTTTATACAGACAGTGGTGTACATATTTCCATGTTTATACAGATAGCGGTGTAGATGTTTCCATGTCTATACAGATAGCGGTGGAGGTATTTCCATGTTTATACAGATCGTGGTGTAGATATTTCCATGTTTATACAGATAGAAGTGTGGATATTTCCATGTTTATACAGATAGCGGTGTAGGTATTTCCATGTTTACCGAGATAGCGGTGTAGATATTTCCATATTTGCAAAGATTGCGGTGTAAATATTTCCATCTTTACACAGATAGCGGTGTACATATTTCCATGTTTACACAGATAGCGGTGAAGATATTTCCATGTTAACACAGATAGTTTTGTAGATATTTCCATGTTTATACAGATAGCGGTGTAGGTATTTCCATATTTATAGAGATCGTGGTGTAGATATTTCCATATTTATACAGATAGCGGTGTAGATATTTCCATGTTTATACAGATAGTGTTGTAGATTTTCCATGTTTATACAGATAGCCGTGTAGATATTTCCATGTTTATAAAGAAAGCGGTGTAGATATTTCCATGTTTATACCGATAGCGGTGGAGATATTTCCATGTTTATACAGATGGCTGTGTAGATATTTCCATGTTTATACAGATATTGGTGTAGATATTTCCATGTTTATACTGATGACTGTGTATGTATTTCCATGATTATACAGATGGCGTTGTAGATATTTCCACGTTTATACAGATAGCCATGTAGATACTTCCATGTTAATATAGATAGCGGTGTAGGAATTTCGATGTTTATAGAGATAACGGTGTAGATATTTCCATGTTTATACACATGGCTGTGTAGATATTTCCATGTCTATACAGAAGCAGGGTAGGTATTTCCATGTTTATACAGATGGAGGTGTAGATATTTCCAAGTTTATACAGATAGCGGGGTAGATATTTCCATGTTTCTACAGATAGCGGTGTAGATATTTCCATGTTTATACAGATAGCTGTGTAGGTATTTCCATGTTAATAGAGATAGCGGTGTAGATATTTCCATGTTTATACAGATGGCAGTGTAGATATTTCCATGTGTATAGAGATGGCAGTGTAAATATTTCTGGGTTTCTACAGATGGAGTTGTAGATATTTCCATGTTTATAGAGATGATTGTGTATGTATTTCCATGTTTATACAGATGGCATTGTAGACATTTCCATGTTTATACAGATAGCGGTGTAGATGTTTCCATGTCTATACAGACTGCGGTGGGGGTATTTCCATGTTTATACAGTTCGTGGTGTAGATATTTACCTGTTTATACAGATAGCGGTGTGGCTATTTCCATGTTTAAACAGATAGCAATTTAGATATTTCCATGTTTTTAGAGATGGCTGTGTAGATATGTCCATGTTTATACAGATGGCAGTGTAGATATTTCCATGTTTATACAGATAGTGGTGTAGATATTTCCATGTTTATACCGATGACTGTGTAGGTATTTCCATGTTTATACAGACGGCGTTGTAGATATTTCCATGTTTATAGAGATAGCCATATAGATATTTCCATGTTTATACAGATAGCGGTGTTGCCATTTCCATGTTTATAGTGATAGCAGTGTACATATTTCCATATTTACACAGATAGTGGTGTAGGTATTTCCAAGTTTATACAGAGAGCGGTGTAGATATTTCCATGTTTATACAGATCGTGGTGTAGATATTTCCATGTTTATACAAATAGCCGTGTAGATATTTCCATGTTTATACAGAGAGCAGTGTAGATATTTGCATGTTTACAGAGATTACGGTGTAGATATTTCCATCTTTTCACAGATTGCGGTGTAGATATTTCCATATTTACACAGATAGCGGTGTACATATTTCCAAGTATACACAGATAGCTGTTTAGTAATTTCCATGTTTACACAGATAGTGTTGTAGTTATTTCCATGTTTATATAGATAGCAGTGTAGATATTTCCATATTTATAGAGATTATGGTGTAGATATTTCCATATTTCTTCATATAGCGGTGTAGATATTTCCATGTTTATACAGACAGTGTTGTTGATTTTCCATGTTTATACAGATAGCGTTGTAGATATTTCCATGTTTATACCGATAGTGATGTAGATATTTCCATGTTTATACCGATAGCGGTGGAAATATTTCCATATTTATACAGATATCGGTGTGGCTATTTCCATGTTTATACAGATAGCAGTGTAGATATTTCCATGTTTATAGAGATGGCTGTGTAGATATTTCCATGTTTATACAGATGGCAGTGTAGATATTTCCATGTTTATAGAGATAGTGGTGTAGATTTTCCGTGTTTATACAAATGACTGTGTATGTATTTCCATGTTTATACAGATGGCGTTGTAGTTATTTCCATGTTTATACAGATAGCCATGTAGTTACTTCCATGTTTATACAGATAGCGGTGTAGGAATTTCCATGTTTATAGAGATAACGGTGTAGATGTTTCCATGTTTATACACATGGCAGTGTAGATATTTCCATATGTATACAGATGGCAGTGTAGGTATTTCCATGTTTATAGAGATGGAGGTGTAGATATTTCCAAGTTTATACAGATAGCGGTGTAGATATTTCCATGTTTCTACAGATAGCGGTGTAGATATTTCCATGTTTATACAGATAGCTGTTTAGTTATTTCCATGTTTATAGAGATAGCGGTGTAGATATTTCCATGTTTTTACCGATGTCAGTGTAGTTATTTCTATGTGAATAGAGATGGCAGTGTAGATATTTCCAGGTTTATACAGATGGAGTTGTAGATATTTCCACGTTTATACAGATAAAGGTGGAGATATTTCCATGTTTATACAGACAGCAGTGGAGATATTACCATGTTTATATACATAGCGATGTACATATTTCCATGTTTATAGAGACAGCTGTGTAGGTGTTTCCATGTTTATACAGATAGCGGTGTTGATATTTCCATGTTTATACAGATGCCTATGCAGATATTTCCATATTTATAGAGAGGGCTGTGTAGATATTTCCATGTTTATACAGATGGCAGTGTAGATATTTCCATGTTCCTACACATGACTTTGTAGTTATTTCCATGTTTATACAGATGGCTTTGCAGGTATTTCCTTGTTTATAGAGATAACGGTGTAGATATTTCCATGTTTATACAGATAGCGGAGTAAATATTTCCATGTTTTATACAGATCGTGGTGTAGATATTTCCATGTTTATACAGATAGCGGATTACATATTTCCATGTTTATACAGACCGTGCTGTAGATATTTCAATGTTTATACAGTTTGCGGTTCAGATATTTCCATGTTTGTACAGATGGCGCTGTTGATATTTCCATCTATACACAGATGACCGTGTAGATATTTCCATGTTTATACACATAGCGGTGTACATATTTCCATGTTTATAGAGACAGCGGTGTTGGTATCTCCATGTTTCTACAGATAGCGGTGCAGATATTTCCATGTTTATACAGATGGCTTTGTAGATATTTCCATGTTTATAGAGATATCGGTGTAGATATTTCCATGTTTGTACAGATGGCGGTGTTGATGTTTCCATCTATACACAGATTGCCGTGTAGGTATTTCCATGTGTATACAGATGGCATTGTAGATATTTCCATGTTTATACAGATTGTGGTGTAGATATTTCCTTGTTTATACAGATGACTGTATAGGTATTTCCATGTTTTTACAGATGGCATTGTAGGTATTTCCATGTTTATAGAGATAGCAGTGTGGATATTTCCAGGTTTCTACAGATGGCACTGTAGATATTTCCATGTTTATAGAGATAGCGGTGTAGATATTTCCATATTTATACAGATAACGTTGTAGATATTTCCATGTTTATACAGATAGCCGTGTAAATATTTCCATGTTTATACAGATCACAGTGTAGATATTTCCATGTTTATAGAGATGGCGGTGTACATATTTCCATGTTTATAGAGATAGCGGTGTAGATATATCCATGTTCATAGAGATAGCAGTCAGGATATTTCCATGTTTATACAGATAGTAGTGTAGATATTTCCATTTTTATAGAGATAGCGGTTTAGATATTTCATATTTATACAGATAGCGGTGTAGATATTTCCATGTTTATACAGATTGCGGTGTAGATATTTCCATGTTTATACACATGACTGTGTAGGTATTTCCATGGTTATACAGATGGCTTTGTAGATATTTCCATGTTTATACAGATCGCAGTGTAGATAT
Source organism: Pan troglodytes (assembly GCF_028858775.2). Classification (NCBI taxonomy): domain Eukaryota; kingdom Metazoa; phylum Chordata; class Mammalia; order Primates; family Hominidae; genus Pan; species Pan troglodytes. The sequence continues at coordinate 66,705,283 of NC_072418.2, forward strand.
TTCCATGTTTATACAGATAGCAGTGTAGATATTTCCATGTTTATACAGATAGCGCTGTAGGTATTTCCATGTTTATACAGATGGCGGTGTAGATATTTCCTTGTTTATAGAGATGGCGGTGTAGATATTTCCATGTTTATAGAGATAGCGTTGTAGATATATCCATGTTCATAGAGATAGCAGTGAGCATGTTTCCATGTTTATACAGATAGCAGTGTAGATATTTCCATTTTTATAGAGATAGCGGTTTAGATATTTCATATTTATACAGATAGCGGTGTAGATATTTCCATGTTTATACAGCTTGCGGTGTAGATATTTCCATGTTTATACACATGACTGTGTAGGTATTTCCCTGTTTATACAGATGGCTTTGTAGATATTTCCATGTTTATAGAGATAGAGGTGCAGATATTTCCATGTTTATACAGATAGCGGTGTAAATATTTCCACGTTTATAGAGATAGCGGTGTAGATATTTCCAGGTTTATACAAATACCGGTGTAGACATTTACATGTTTATACAGACCGCAGTGTAGGTATTTCCATGTTTATAGACATAGCGGTGTAGATATTTCCATGTTTGTACAGATGGCGGTATTGATGTTTCCATCTATACACAGATTGCTGTGTAGGTATTTCCATGTGTATACAGATGGCATTGTAGATATTTCCATGTTTATACAGATGGTGGTGTAGATATTTCCATGTTTATACAGATGACTGTATAGGTATTTCCATGTTTTTACAGATGGCATTGTAGATATTTCCATGTTAATAGAGATAGCAGTGTAGATATTTCCATGTTTATACAGATGGCAGTGTAGATATTTCCATGCTTATAGAGATAGCGGTGTAAATATTTCCATGTTTATACAGATCATGGTGTAGATATTTCCATGTTTATAGAGATAGCGGTGTAGATATTTCCATGTTTATACAGATAGCGGTGTAGATATTTCCATGTTTATACAGACCGCGGTGTAGACATTTCCATGTTTATATAGATAGCGTTGCAGATATTTCCACGTTTGTGCAGATGGCGGTGTTGATATTTCCATCTATACGCTGATGACCGTGTAGATATTTCCAGGTTTATACAGATGGCGGCACAGATATTTCTATGGATATGTAGATGGCGGTGTAGATATTTCCATGTTCATACAGATAGCGGTGTAGTTATTTCCATGTTTATATAGATAGCGGTGTAGATATTTCCATGTATATACACATGGCTGTGTAGATATTTCCATGTTTATACAGATGGCGGTGTAGATATTTCCATGTTTATACAGATAACTTTGTAAGTATTTCCATGTTTATACAGATGGCGGTGTAGATATTTCTATATTTATAGAGATAGCAGTGGAGGTATTTCCATGTTTATACAGATCGCGGTGTAGATATTTCCATGTTTATACTGATCGCGGTGTAGATATTTCCATGTTTATACAGATGGCGGTGTAGATATTTCCATAATTATACAGATGTCTGTGTAGATATTTCCATGTGTATACAGATGGTATTGCAGGTATTTCCATGTTTATACAGATGGCTTTGCAGGTATTTCCTTGTTTATAGAGATAACGGTGTAGATATTTCCATGTTTATACAGATAGCGGAGTAAATATTTCCATGTTTTGTACAGATCGTGGTGTAGATATTTCCATGTTTATACAGATACCGGTGTAGATATTTCCATATTTGTACAGACCGCAGTTTAGATATTTTCATGTTTATAGAGATAGCGGTGTAGATATTTCCATGTCTGTGCAGATGTCGGTGTTGATGTATCCATCTATACACTGATTGCCATGTAGGTATTTCCAAGTGTATACAGATGGCATTATAGATATTTCCATGTGTATACATATGGTGGTGTAGATATTTCCATGTTTCTACAGATGGCATTGTAGGTATTTCCATGATTATACAGATAACGGTGTAGATATTTCCATGTTTATACTGATAGCGGTGCAAATATTTCCATGTTTATACAGATTACGGTGTAGATATTTCCCTGTTTATAGAGATAGCGGTGTAGATATTTCCATGTTTATACAGATAGCGGTTTAGATATTTCCATGTTTACACAGACCGCGGTGTAGATATTCCCATGTTTATACAGATTGTGGTGCAGATATTTCCATGTTTGTACAGATTGTGCTGTTGATATATCCATCTATACACAGATGACCGTGTAGATATTTCCATGTTGATACACATAGCGGTGTACATATTTCCATGTTTATAGAGACAGCGGTGTAGGTATTTCCATGTTTCTACAGATAGCGGTGCAGATATTTCCATGTTTATACAGATAACGGTGTAGATATTTCCATGCCTATACAGATAGTGGTGTAAATATTTCCATGTTTATACAGATCACGGTGTAGATATTTCCATGTTTACACAGATTGCTCTGTAGATATTTTCATGTTTATACAGATGACTTTGTAGGTATTTCCATGTTTATACAGATGGCGTTGTAGGTATTTCCATGTTTATAGAGATAGCTGTGTAGATATTTCCATGTTTATACAGATAGCGGTGTAGATATTTCCATGTTTATACAGATCGCGGTGTAGATATTTCCATGCTTATACAGACAGCAGTGGAGACATTTCCATGTTTATACACATAGCGGTGTACATATTTCCATGTTTATACAGACAGCGGTGTAGGTATTTCCATGTTTATACAGATAGCGGTGCAGATATTTCCATGTTTATACAGATGCCTATGCAGATATTTCCATATTTATACAGACGGCTGTGTAGATATTTCCATGTTTATACAAATGGCAGTGTAGATATTTCCATGTTCCTACACATGATTGTGTAGGTATTTCCATGTTTATACAGATGTCTTTGTAGGTATTTCCATGTTTATAGAGATAGCGGTGTAGATATTTCCATGTTTATACAGATAGCTGTGTAGATATTTCCATGTTTATACAGACCGCGGTGTAGATATTTCCATGTTTATACAGATAGCGGTGCAGATATTTCCATGTTTGTACAGATTGCGGCGTTGATATTTCCGTCTATACACAGATGACCGTGTAGATATTTCTATGTTTATACAGATCGTGGCACAGATATTTCCATGGATACGTAGATGGCGGTGTATATATTTCCATGTGTATACAGATAGCGGTGTAGTTATTTCCATGTTTATATAGATAGCGGTGTAGATATTTCCATGTATATACACATGGCTCTGTACATATTTCCACGTTTATACAGATGGCGGTGTAGATATTACCATGTTTATACAGATAACTTTGTAAGTATTTCCATGTTTATACAGATGGCGGTGTAGATATTTCGATGTTTATAGAGATAGCAGTGGAGTTATTTCCATGTTTATACAGATAGCGGTGTAGATATTTCCATGTTTATACTGATCGTCGTGTAGAAATTTCCATGTTTATAGAGATGGTGGTGTAGATATTTCCATGTTCATAGAGATAGTGGTGTTGATTTTTCCATGTTTATAGAGACAGCGGTGTGGATATTTCCATGTTTATACAGATAGGGTTGTAGATATTTCCATGTTTTTACAGATATTGGTGTAGATATTTCCATGTTTACACAGATTGCGGTGTAGATATTTCCATCTTTCTACAGATGGCATTGTAGATATTCCCATGTTTATACAGATGGCGGTGTAGATATTTCCATGTTTATACAGATGGTGGTGTAGATATTACCATGTTTATACAGATAGCGGTGTTGATATTACCATGTTTATAGTGATAGCGGTGCAAATATTTCCACATTTATACAGATAGCGGTGTAGTTATTAGCATGTTTATACAGATAGCGGTGTAGGTATTTCCATGTATAAACAGATGTCTGTGTATATATTTCCATGTTTAAACAGATGGAGGTGTAGATATTTCCTTGTTTTTACAGTTGGCGGAACAGATATTTCTATGGATATGTAGATGGCAGTGTAGATATTTCCATGTATATACAGATAGCCTTGTAGATATTTCCATGTTTATACAGAAAGCGATGAAGATATTTCCATGTTTATACAGACCGCGGTGTAAATATTTCCATGTTTACAGATAGGGTTGCACATATTTCCATGTTTGTAGAGATGGCGGTGTTGATATTTCCATCAATACACAGATGACCGTGTAGATATTTCCATGTTTATACAGACGGCATTGTTGATGTTTCCATCTATACACAGATTGCCGTGTAGTTATTTCCGTGTGTATACGGATGGCATTGTAGATCTTTCCATGTTTATACAGATGGTGGTGTAGATATTTCCATGTTTATACGTACCGCGGTGTAGATATTTCCATGTTTATACAGATAGCGGTGCAGATATTACCATGTTTGTACAGATGGCGGTGTTGATATTTCCATTTTTACACAGATGACCGTGTAGATATTTCCATGTTTATACAGTTGGCGGCACAGATATTTCTATGGATATGTAGATGGCGGTGTAGATATTTCCATGTATATACAGATAGCGGTGTAGTTATTTCCATGTTTATATAGATAGCGGTGTAGATATTTCCATGTATATACTCATGGCTGTGTAGATATTTCCATGTTTATACAGATGGCGGTGTAGATAATTCTATGTTTATACAGAGAACTTTGTAAGTATTTCCATGTTTATACAGATGGTGGTGTAGATATTTCCATGTATATACAGATAGCGGTGCAGATATTTCCATGTTTACACAGATAGCGGTGGAGATATTTCCCTGTTTATACAGATAGCGATGTAGATATTTCCATGTTTATACAGATAGCGGTGTAGATATTTCCACGTTTATACAGATAGCAGTGTAGATATTTCCATGTTTATACAGAAGGCTGTGTAGATATTTCCATGTGTATACAGATGGCGGTGTAGATATTTCCATGTTTATACATATAGCAGTGTAGATATTTCCATGTCTACAGATATAGCGGTAAAGATATTTCGATCTTTGCACAGATTGCGGTGTAGACATTGCAAACTTTACACAGATAGCGGTGTAGATATTTCCAAGTTTACACAGATACCTGTGTCGATATTTCCATGTTTACAGAGATATCATTGTAGTTATTTCCATGTTTATACAGATAGCGCTGTAGATATTTCCATGTTTATACAGATGGCGGTGTAGATATTTCGATGTTTATAGAGATGGCGGTGTAGATATTTCCATGTTTATAGAGATAGCGGTGTAGATATATCCATGTTCATAGAGACAGCAGTGAGGATATTTCCATGTTTATACAGATAGCAGTGTAGATATTTCCATTTTTATAGAGATAGCGGTTTAGATATTTCATATTATTACAGATAGCGGAGTAGGTATTTCCTTGTTTATACAGATTGCGGTGTAGATATTTCCATGTTTATACACATGACTGTGTAGGTATTTCCATGTTTATACAGATGGCTTTGTAGATATTTCCTTGTTTATAGAGATAGTGGTGCAGATATTTCCGTGTTTATACAGATAGCGGTGTAAATATTTCCATATTTATACAGATCGTGGTGTAGATATTTCCATGTTTATACAGATACCAGTGTAGATATTTACATGTTTATACAGACCGCAGTGTAGGTATTTCCGTGGTTATAGAGATAGCGGTGTAGATATTTCCATGTTTGTACAGATGGCGGTGTTGATGTTTCCATCTATACACAAATTGCCGTGTAGGTATTTCCATGTGTATACGGATGGCATTGTAGATATTTCCATGTTTATACAGATGGTGGTGTAGATATTTCCATGTTTATACAGACCGCGGTGTAGATATTTCCAGGTTTATTCAGATAGCGGTGCAGATATTACCATGTTTGTACAGATGGCGGTGTTGATATTTCCATCTATACACAGATGACCGTGTAGATATTTCCATGTTTATACAGTTGGCGGCACAGATATTTCTATGGATATGTAGATGGCCGTGTAGATATTCCCATGTATAAACAGATAGCAGTGTAGTTATTTCCATGTTTATATAGATAGCGGTGTAGATATTTCCATGTATATACACATGGCTGTGTAGATATTTCCATGTTTATAAAGATGACGGTGTAGATATTTCCATGTTTATACAGATAACTTTCTAATTATTTCCATGTTTATACAGATGGCGGTGTAGATATTTCGATGTTTATAGAGATAGCAGTGGAGATATTTCCATGTTTATACAGATATCGGTGTAGATATTTCCATGTTTATACTGATCGCGGTGTAGATAGTTCCATGTTTATAGAGATGGCGGTATAGGTATTTCCATGTTCATAGAGATAGCGGTGTTGATCTTTCCATGTTTATAGAGATAGCTGTGTGGATATTTCCATGTTTATACAGATAGGGGTGTAGATATTTCCATGTTTATAGAGATGCCGGTGTAGATATTTCCATGTTTATACAGATCACGGTGTAGATATTTGCATGTTTATACAGATCGCGGTGTAGATATTTCCATGTTTATACAGATCATGGTGTAGATATTTCCATGTTTATACAGATCGCGGTGTTGATATTACCATGTTTATAGGGATAGCGGTGCACATATTTCCACATTTATACACATAGCGGTGTAGTTATTAGCATGTTTATACAGATAGCGGTGTAGATATTTCCATGTATAAACAGATGTCTGTGTATATATTTCCATGTTTAAACAGATGGTGGTGTAGATATTTCCTTGTTTATACAAATAGCAGTGTAGATATTCCCATGTTTATACAGATAGCGGTGTAGATATATCCATGTATATACAGATGGCTGTGTAGATATTTCCATGTTTATACAGATTGCTGTGTAGATATTTCCATGTTTTTACAGATTCCTGTGTAGATATTTCCATGTTTATACAGATGACTTTGTATGGTTATTCAGAGTTCTCTGTAGATATTTCCATGTTTATATAGATGACAGTGTAGATATTTCCAGGTTTATACAGATGACTGTGTAGGTATTTCCATGATAATACAGATTGCAGTGTAGATATTTCCATGTTTCTACAGATGGCGGTGTAGATATTTCCTTGTTTATACAGACAGTGGTGCAGATATTTCCATGTTTATGCAGGTAGCGGTGTAGATATTTCCATGATTACAGAGATAGCGGTGTAGTTATTTCCATCTTTGCACAGATTGCCGTGTAGATATTTTCATGTTTACGCAGATAGCTGTGTAGATATTTCCAAGTTTACACAGATAGCTGTGTAGATATTTCCATGTTTACACACATAGCGTTGTAGATATTTCCATGTTTATACAGATTGCGGTGTAGATATGTCCATGTTTATACATTAAGCGGTGTAGATATTTTCATGTTTATACAGATAGCGGTGGAGATATTTCCATGTTTATAGAGACTGCGGTATAGATATTTCCATGTTTATACAGATAGCGGTGTAGATATTTCCATGTTTACAGAGATGGCAGTGTAGATATTTCCATCTTTGCACAGATTGCTGTTTAGATATTTCCATTTTTACACAGATAGCTGTGTAGATATTTCCAAGTTTACACAGATAGCTGTGTAGATATTTCCATGTTTACACAGATAGCGTTGTAGATATTTCCATGTTTATACAGATAGCTGTGTAGATATTTCCATGTTTATACAGATAGCGGTGTAGATATTTCCATGTTTATACAGATAGCGGTGGAGATATATCCCTGTTTATACAGATAGCGATGTAGATATTTCCATGTTTTTACAGATAGCGGTGTAGATATTTCCATGTTTATAGAGATAGCAGTGTAGATATTTCCATGTTTATACAGATGACTGTGTAGTTATTTCCATGTGTGTACAGATGGCGGTGTGGATATTTCCATGTTTATACAGATATCGGTGTAGATATTTCCATGTTTACAGAGATAGCGGTGTAGGTATTTCCATCTTTGCACAGATTGCGGTGTAGTTATTGTCAAATTTACACAGATAGCGGTGTTGATATTTCCAAGTTTACGAAGATAGCTGTGTAGATATTTCCATGTTTACAGAGATAGCATTGTAGCTATTTCCGTGTTTACACAGATTGCCGTGTAGTTATTTCCATGTTGATACAGATAGCATTGTAGATATTTCCATGATTATACAGGTAGCGGTGTAGAAATTCCCATGTTGATACAGATCGCTTTGTAGACATTTCCATTTTTCTACAGATGTCAGTGTAGATATTAACAAGTTCATACAAATGGCAGTGTAAATATTTCCAAGTTTATACAGATGTCTGTGTAGATATTTCCAGGTTTTTTCAGATGGAGGTGTAGATATTTCCATGTTTATAGAGATGACTGTCTAGATATTTCCATGTTTATACAGCTTTCCGTGTAGATATTTCCATGTTTATACTGATAGCGGTGTAGATATTTCCATGGTTATACAGATAGCTGTGTAGATATTTCCATGTTTATACAGACAGCAATGTAGATATTTCTATGTTTATAGAGATAGCGGTGTAGAAATTTTCATGTTCATACAAACAACAGTGTAGATATTTTCATTTTTATGGAGATAGCGGTTTAGATATTTCCATTTTTATAGACATAGCGGTGTAAATATTTCCAAATTTTTACAGATAGCGGTGTAAATACTTCCATGATTATACAGATAGCGGTGTAAATATTTTCATGTTTATAAACATAGCGGTGTAGATTTTTCCATGTTTTTAGAGATAGCGGTGTAAATATTTCCATGTTTATACAGATAGCCGTGATATTGTTTACACGTTTATAGGGATAGCGGTGTAGATATTCTCACGTTTATACAAATAGCAGTGTATATTTTTCCCCGTTTATAGAGATAGCGGTGTAGATATTTCCACATTTATACAGATAGCGGTGAAGATATTTCCACTTTTATACATATTGCGGTGTAGAAATTTCCAAATTTATACACATAGAGGTGCAGATATTTCCACGTTTATGCACATACCGGTGTAGATATTTCCATGTTTATAGAGATAGCGGTGTAGATATTTCCAGGTTTATAGAGTTAGCGGTGTAGATGTTCCCACGTTTACAGAGATAGCGGTGTGGATATTTCCATGTTTTTAGAGATAGCGTTGTATATATTTCCACGTTTATAGAGATAGCGGTGTAGATATTTCCATGTTTCTAGAGACAGCGGTGTAGATATTTCCATGTTTCTAGAGACAGCGGTGTAGATATTTCCATGTTCATAGAGATAGCGGTGTAGATATTTCCGTGTTTATAGAGACAGTGATGTAGATATTTGCGTGTTTATAGAGATAGCATTGTAGATATTTCCATGTTTATAGAGACAGTGGTGTAGATATTTCCATGTTTATACAGACAGAAGTGTAGATATTTCCATGTTTATAGAGACAGCAGTGTAGATATTTCCATGTTTATACAGATAGCGGTGTAGGTATTTCCACGTTTGTAGTGATAGCGATGTAGATATTTCCACGTCTATACAGATAGCGGTGTAGGTATTTCCACGTTAATACAGATAACGGTGTAGATATTTCCAAGTTTATAGAGACAGCCGTGTAGATATTTCCATGTTTCTACAGATAGCAGTGTAGATATTTCCATGTTTATAGAGACAGCGGTGTAGATATTTCCATGTTTATACAGATAGCGGTGAAAGTATTTCCATGTTTATAGAGATAGCGGTGTAGATATTTCCACGTTTATACAGATAGCGGTGTAGATATTTCCACATTTATACTTATAGCGGTGTAGATATTTCCAGGTTTATAGAGTTAGCGGTTTAGATGTTCCCACGTTTATAGAGATAGCGGTGTAGATATTTCCATGTTTTTAGAGATAGCGGTGTATATATTTCCACGTTTATAGAGATAGCAGTGTAGATATTTCCATGTTTCTAGAGACAGCGGTGTAGATATTTCCATGTTCATAGAGATAGCGGTGTAGATATTTCCCTGTTTATAGAGACAGTGATGTAGATATTTGCGTGTTAATAGAGATAGCATTGTAGATATTTCCATGTTTATAGAGACAGTGGTGTAGTTATTTCCATGTTTACACAGATAGAGGTGTAGATATTTCCATGTTTATAGAGACAGCAGTGTAGATATTTCCATCTTTATAGAGACAGCGGTGTAGATATTTCCATGTTTATAGAGATAGCGGTGTAGATATTTCCATGTTTATAGAGATAGCGGTGTAGATATTTCCAGGTTTATAGAGACTGCGGTGTAAATAGTTCAATGTTTACACAGATAGCGTTGTAAATGTTTACACATTTACAGAGATAGCGGTGTAGATATTTCCACGTTTACAGAGATTTTATGAAAAGTTATTTTATGAAGACGAAACGAGTCATTGGGGTACCTACCTTATGGCATTTTTTACATTGAGAGTGTTAAAAATACCCCTACCCTAACCAAAACCCTGACTTATAGAGCCAGCAAAGGCCATGCAATGAGGGATTCTTGGCCTTGTATGCCTGATAACAAAAACTTATCACAGAAGACTGCAAAAAACACAATCTTGCACAAAGCCCATTGCAACTTTGCACACAACAATGCTTTTGAAGGATATTTGCCCAACAACTGCCTGTCCAACCTGTGCCTGGCATCAGCTTTGTTATTGATCTTTGTAGCCAAGGATAGTCATTTCCAAATGATGATATAATCTTCCTCATTTTTTCCTTTGTCTTCCTTTACCTCCGTGAATATGCATATAGTTTACTCTGGCTTGCCTGTTTCTATTGCAAGGCTCTGTTTCCAAACGAATATCTTTTTCTTGTAGAGAGCCTCTCTCTGTTTGTTATTTAGGTTGATAAGAGAAATGTGAACATTTGAGAGCTCAGGTAAAAGGCCTTAGTCTACAGTGAAACTTTTTGCACCCTTAGATGCTTACTTCCACTACAACTTGCAGGTGGGCCTTGAAAAGTTCTTGGAATAAGTTTGAGCTTTGGTCTTCTCCGATTCATTTAGCATAGATTCTCAAAATGTGGTCCCTGGACCCACAGCATCAGCATCACCTGGAGATTGTTAGAAATGCAAATCATCGGGCCTCATTCCAGACCCTCAGCTGGAAACTCTAGGGGCATGGCCAGACCCTCTGTAGCTGAACAAGCCATCCAGGTGGTTTTGATGCAGCTAAAGTTTTGGAACAACTAATGTAGCCCCATTTGGAAAACTTGGCTCTACAGGCCTCCCTAGCTGGTAAGCTGCTAGCATTTTTTGTTTGTTTGTTTGTTTGTTTTGATACAGGGTCTTGCTCTGTTGACCAGACCGTGACCTCCTGGGTTCAAGCGAGGACTCAGCCTCCTGAGTAGCCGGGACTACAGGTATGTGCCACCACCATGCCCAACTACTTTTTGTATTTTTTTTTTGTAGGGATGGGGTTTTAGCCCAGGCTAGTCTCAAACTCCTGGACTCAAGCAATCTGCCCACTTTGGCCTCACGAACTGCTGGGATTATAGGCATGGGCCACCACTCCTGGCCCAAAGTTCATATTTTATCTACTAACCTAAATTATTTTAAAAACAAAATTCTCCTTGGACTCAAACCAGGTCAGAGTGACATGATCATGTGCCTGTTTTGTGCAGGGTGAAGTGAGATTATTATCTAGGAAATAGCTGAAATGTCCTGAGGGTGACAAAGAGGAGCTGTGTTTTCAGCCAAATATCAGAACCAGGGCCACTGCCTGCCGCTGATCCCCAGCGGGGACCCCTACTTTGTGTTTATCTGTGGTGGCTACACTTGCCCACCTGGGTGGGAACCCCGAGAATGACTCCAGACTTTTCCAGGGACTGCATGCCAGGGTATTTTTACAATTTATGTGTAGACTTTGTTCGGGTGGAAAAGTTATTTTATGAAGACGAAACAAGCAATTGGGGTACCTACCTTATGGCATTTTTTACATTGAGAGTGTTAAAAATACCCCTCCCCTAACCAAAACCCTGACAAATAGAGCCAGGGAAGGCCATGCAATAAAGGATTCTTGGGCTTGTATGCCTGATAACAAAAACTTATCACAGAAGACTGCAAAAAACACAATCTTGCACAAAGCCCATTGCAACTTTGCACACAACAATGCTTCTGAAGGATATTTGCCCAACAACTGCCTGTCCAACCTGGGCCTGGCATCACCTTTGTTATTGATCTTTGTAGCCAAGGATAATCATTTCCAAATGATCATATAATCTTCCTCATTTTTTCTTTTGTCTTCCTTTACCTCCGTGAATATGCATATAGTTTACTCTGGCTTGCCTGTTTCTATTGCAAGGCTCTGTTTCCAAACGAATATCTTTTTCTTGTGGAGAGCCTCTCTCTGTTTGTTATTTAGGTTGATAAGAGAAATGGGAACATTTGAGAGCTCAGGTAAAAGGCCTTAGTCTACAGTGAAACTTTTTTGCACCCTTAGATGCTTACTTCCACTACAACTTGCAGGTGGGCCTTGAAAAGTTCTTGGAATAAGTTTGAGCTTTGGTCTTCTCCGATTCATTTAGCATAGATTCTCAAAATGTGGTCCCTGGACCCACAGCATCAGCATCACCTGGAGATTGTTAGAAATGCAAATCATCGGGCCTCATTCCAGACCCTCAGCTGGAAACTCTAGGGGCATGGCCAGACCCTCTGTAGCTGAACAAGCCATCCAGGTGGTTTTGATGCAGCTAAAGTTCTGGAACAACTAATGTAGCCCCATTTGGAAAACTTGGCTCTACAGGCCTCCCTAGCTGGTAAGCTGCTAGCATTTTTTGTTTGCTTGTTTGTTTGTTTTGATACAGGGTCTTGCTCTGTTGACCAGACCGTGACCTCCTGGGTTGAAGTGAGGACTCAGCCTCCTGAGTAGCCGGGACTACAGGTATGTGCCACCACCATGCCCAACTACTTTTTGTATTTTTTTTTTTTGTAGGGATGGGGTTTTAGCCCAGGCTAATCTCAAACTCCTGGACTCAAGCAATCTGCCCACTTTGGCCTCACGAACTGCTGGGATTATAGGCATGAGCCACTGTGCCCGGCCCTGCCAGCTTTGTATAAGCTGAGGAGTTTTTAAAAATACCTAGACTCAGGGCAAACCCCAGACACTTAAGTCAGATTCTCTGGGAGGTGAAGCCCAGACACTGGTATTTTTAAAGTCTCTACAGATGGTTCTAATGTGCTGCTAAGTTAGAGAACCGCTGATCTAGACCAGGCCTTTTCAAACTTAATGTGCACGTGAATTACCTGGACCTTGTTAAAATGCAGATTCAGTCTGCATAGGCCTGGGGTGGAGCCTGAGCTTCTGCATTTTTAACAAGTCTCTAGAGGATGCTGCTGCATCTGGGCTGCTAACTACACTTGGAGATAGGAGGTTCTGAAGAGCAGAGGAAAGAACATGAACCATAACCTAGGGGCTGGTAGTCCTGACTTCCGAGCCAAGGTTTGCCTTTATGTGGCTGGCAACTTGCTTGGACTCCTACCTCAATTCTTTGGGCCCAAGGTTTGTCCTGCCTCAGAAGGATGTCAAGAAAATTGAGTGAGTAATGCAGAATTGTTTCTTAAAGTGTGTGCAGATGCTCCATGAATTTAGAGAGTATGTGGATGCACATTAGTAAATTTTAATAGTTGTGACCATCTTGTTATGAGTACTTAGAACAAGTAATAATGGCTTTTGATGTATAGTAGTAAGAAAGCTTCCTTTTAAAAGGCGTGTATTTAAGTTTCAAAAGTGGGTCTATTTAAAAATATATGAAATAAATAATAGTAGAGGTAATTGACAGATCAAAATTAGGAAGGCAGGATGAGAATGACTCAAGTTTGGGAAATGCTGAGAAAGCAGATGCCCAAGGGCTATGAAAACTTAAAAAAATAGGTAGCACTTGATTTTGATTGGCTGAATGAGATGATGTGTTTGATTATTTATGGGGTTGGCATTTGGCAACATGCACTGGGTGGCTGGGATCACTGTTTATTAAAAAATATTTGAGTCTCCACTTTGCACTAGATACTCTTTTAGTCTCTTGGAAAAGGGATTGGGGGGCAGGCAGGATAAAAACAAATCATTTATGCCCACAAGAAAATTGCAGGAAGATAAAAGTCATGAAATAAACTCTATGCTTCTAATTTAATATTTTTTATAGATTATGAGAAAAAAGTTTTACTCACTATCAGCTAGGAAAGCTGTCTTAGCACAACCATTCATTCTTGCACAAATCAAAATCAAGACGAGCCAGATTTAATTTAATATTTTTTCACAGATTATGAGAAAAAAGTTCTAATTTAATTTTTTTATAGATTATGAGAAAAAAGTTTCGCTCTCTATCAGCTAGGAAAGCTGTCTTAGCACAACCATTCATTCTTGCACAAATCAAAATCAAGATGAGCCAGAAGGCTCCATTCTGACAGCTTCTAATGGAGAAGCTACATTTACTGGACATGGGGAAAGTTGCTGGGCTCTAAGGACTGTGTATTTCTTGAACTAGATAAATGGTCTTGGTGTAGCATAATACCAAAACTTCTTGTCGCAGCCTGTAAGGACAGAACTCACTCAGCCTGAAAACGAAGTCAGTGACTCCGACTCAACACAGGAATGTTCTGTGATTCCTAAAGAAGGATGTAGGAGTGTGGCACAATTCAACCACAGTCTGTGGCCCTATGCCTCTGCCTTGACATGAGTGGGATTTCCCAGCTGGTCATTTTCTTCTTATCTAAGACATTGGGAACAAATTACTTGACCTCCTCTGGGCTTCAGTACTCCCACTCATCAAATTAGAGGACTGGGCAGTCGCTAGGCTCTCTTTAGGCATCATATTTTAGTTTCTGTGATTTTAAATTTGAGAAGGGGTGTCTAAGGGAGAATACATAGGGGAGGGGGAAAGGCTTATTAAAAGTGTAGTTAGACACTGAATTTTTAAGAATTGCATTTTGTAATAATACCTTTACCTAATCAGGACTGACAATCTTACCTGATGACAGCACCTGGAGGAATGGCTGCATTCAAAAATAAAAATGAAATCAAACAAGACCTTATTTGAACTTAGCAATAATGCTGATTCCTCTTTTTGATTTGAGGAGGTTATAGCTGTTGTAAATGCTTGAATTGGGTCTGCCCAGGCAAAACGGAGTCAAGAGTCCATGTCGGATGAATTTTAACAATGTAGACAATAGAAAGGGTTGCTTAAACTGCCCCTCTTTTACCAAAACACATTTACAAATGAAAGAACAACACTTCCATTTTTTAAAAACATTTTTTGAGATGAAGTCTTGCTTTGTCACCCAGAGTGGAGTGCAGTGGTGCGATCTTGGCTCACTGCAAACTTTGCCTCCCGGGTTCAAGTGATTCTCCTGCCTCATCCTCCCGAGTAGCTGGGACTACAGGCGCCCACCACCATTCCTAGCTAATTTTTGTATTTTTAGTAGAGACAGGGTTTCACCATGTTGGCCAGGCTGGTCTCGAACTCCTGACCCCAGGTGATCTGCCGACCTCGGCCTCTGAAAGTGCTGGGATTACAGGCGTGAGCCAACAGGCGTGGCCAAAAAATTTCCATTTTTAATTGCAGGGTCTGGGGAATTAAAATGCATCCGTAATTTCTTGCATCTCTCCGCTCGGGCTTGCATGAATGCAGAGGGATGGGGAGGACTTCTTGAGGCAAGCATCCCCCTCTTGTCGCCTGCCATCTGGAGAGAGAGGGCTGTGATTTATCTCACTTTAATCAGGAAGGACCCGATGGGTGGATGGAGAGGTCTGACGGCTTTGTTGCTCCATGTGGGAAAGAAACGGACAGAGTGAATTTGTGTATGATCCCTAAGGAGAAAGCGTCTTTGTGCTCTATTTCATTTTGACCTGGAGCCCCTGAAAGCAAGCTAGTTACAAGTTGAAATAGGCCATTTCTAAAGTGTGATTTTGTTTGTGTATGAGCCTTGATTACAAAGGGGAAAAAAACCCGCTTAATTTACATACACCACAGGTAGCGCAGGATCCCCTGGGCTGTCTTTTCAGGTATCAGGAAACTTTGATGAAAGTCGCTTGCCTCATCTAGGACTCATTTGATATTGTTTAGCAGAGCCTGGTATTAACATTTCCTTCCAACTGTTTACTGGAATCTGTGTGTTCCCTTCAAGTGATGCATACTAGGTGCACAGGCTTCCTGCCACTGTCATCCTAATCTTTCCGTGCAGACAGGAGCAGAGGGGAGAGCGCTGAGCCAGGCCCCAGCTTGCTTTTCTTTCCTGACACAGCCCGGCTCCGCTGCACTTCTCAGCTCTTGCTCTAGGTGGTGCTGTTTGACCATTTTCTTCATGTGACCCTCCACTCGGTAATATAAATTCATTCGGAGGATGACCTGATATCAAAAAAAATTCCTTTTGATTAGTAGAATCAACTTGTTCCTTCACACGATACTCTTCCCACTGAGACACATGGAGACAATTCTGACTCCAGGTTTGCAACCTTGAGATTTCTCTCAGATGCAATAAAAAAAACAAAAAAGCATTTTGAGTGGCACAGTGATGCCTAGTGCATGATCATGTTTGTCTGCTCAAACATCAAAGGGAAACTTGTGGGTTTGAGGATGCCCAGCAGCACGACAGCTGCCAATGTAAATGAGCCGTATAGAGAGAGAGGGGGCGGGAGGGGACTACAAACTTCAGAATATGAGCTGTTCGTTTATAAGTTAAAAAAAAAAACAAGTCAAAAGGGAGCCCAGGATGGTGCAAGAAAGAGGAGAAAGGAAGATTTTCCTTGCAGCTAATCAGGAGAGTTCATAAGGGCTGATTACATGAGTGGAAGCCTTAAGTTCTTTTTTTTAAAAAATGTGAAAGTTTGCATGTATGTATGTATGTATGTATGTATGTATAGCTTCGTGTATTACCATTATTATTGCAATCAGCAAATGGATTTACTTCCTTTATCTCATGGGCTCCTTCCCACTCACTTCTGGCAGCACATTTTCCTTTCTCCTTCATCCCAGAACATCAAAGAACAGATGCGCTTCCTAACCCTGGCTCCAGGGGACTTTATACATTGTAAACAGTGCACCTCTAACGTGGTTCACCGCTTAGAGAACGTGTGTCCCATTTTAAAACTGTGACTCCTTTATATTTTGCAGTGCTTATTTTAATAAGAGACATTGGACTTGTGACATATTTTTCATGGAGGAGTGAGCTTAATGGTTGAAAGTAATCGATAAACTTGTTTTTCCTCTGATGCCATCAGCCAAGATCCTATGGCAATAGTAAGAGGATGACACTGGGCTGGCACCCCCTCCATAACATATTTGGACCATGTTTTCCCCCCAGAATGCACATGCAATAGCTTTGGTTTGGTAAGAGAGAGATGGTGTACTTGGTTTCCTTCTGTCACACTTTTGGTGAAATGAATTAGACTTTTAAATCAGGAAATTCAGTGAGATGAGTTAGATTTTTACACAAGAGCAGTGGAGGACTTCCAGCTGGTTGGGGGAATGATATGGAAATATCTTGCTAAATCAGGGTCTGGTGGAATGCTGCTCCCCTTGCAGGC
This sequence comes from Pan troglodytes, assembly GCF_028858775.2. Taxonomy (NCBI): domain Eukaryota; kingdom Metazoa; phylum Chordata; class Mammalia; order Primates; family Hominidae; genus Pan; species Pan troglodytes. The sequence continues at coordinate 66,722,728 of NC_072418.2, forward strand.
TCCTCTTCACAGGGAGCAATCTGTGGGTTGCTTATAGAACAGAGCGAGCAGGAGGCATAGCATGGTCTTGCTCAGGGGAAGACCCGGTGTTCAGATGTTTGTCATTAGGAACTGGGTGTGGGCTTTTTCAAGTTAAACTGAAGCAGCAGTTCTATTAGGAAGAGCCTCCCAGATCAGCATCTTCTGTTTCTGGATACTCTCCCTTTGAAAAGCCAGATTTCAGCAAAAACTTTGCTAATGGTGAAATTGCACAACTGAAACCCTATGGGAGCAATGGGAAAGATGGAGAAAGACGTGGTTATATCATGTACTTCAACAGTTTATTTAGAGGCTGTTGACGTTAGAATAACAAGCCAAGACAAACAAAAATACTCATTTTGGATGAAAATATTGTCTTTTCATGTTATTATAGATAGCTGAGTCCTAAGACTTCTACAGAAACACATTTTCCTAATGAGTGGCTGATTTTTCTGGTTGTGCAAGTAATGTCCAAATTATTGTACAAATTTTTGGCTCAGGAGCAAACATTGTATTGCATATTGAGCTAATCACTTGCCCTTTCTAAGGTAAGCCCTTACCTCTGCTTTCCCTTCATCTTGTCATTTCTGTTTGTTGGGTACAGGTTTCCTGTTGGTTCTTTCTGTTGGCTCTGATGTAACATGAATGAAGTTCTTAACATCCTTTCAGACATAAACACAACTTAGCTCATTGTTTCTGAGTTCATATAGAGGTTTTCTTGCCCCTGAGACTTTCGTGTCAGACAGCTGGATGTTGCTGTGTTCAAGGCTCTATCTGTTGATTTTGTATCCTACAACTTTACTGATTTCACCTATCAGTTCAGTTCTAACAGTTTTCAAATTTTATTTATTTGTTTTTGTTTTTTAAATATTGTATGTTTCATTTTAGAGTCAGGAGGGTTGATGTACAGGTTTCTTAAACAGGTATATTGCATGGTGCTGAGGTTTGGGCTTCTAATGATCCCACCACCCAAGCAGTGAGCATAGTAATCGATAGGTAGTTTTTCAACCCTTGCTCCCACCATCCTTCCCTCCCACCTTTGGAGTCCCCCAGTGTCTATTGTTCCCTTCTTTGTGTTGAGTTCTAACCTTTTTTTAGTGAAGTTTGTAGGGTTTTCTATATATAACAAGATCATGCCGTCAGTAGAGACAGTTTCACTTCTTCCTTTCCTATTAGGATGCCTTTTATTTCTTTCTTTTGCCTAATTACCCTGAGAAGTGGTGTCTGTGGGCATCCTTGTCTTGTTCCTGATGGTAGAGGAAAAGTTTCAACTTTTCACCATTGATCATGGTGTTAGCTATGGGTTTGTCATATATGGCCTTTATTTTGTTGGGATACAGTCCCTCAATACGTGATCTGTTGGGTGTTTTTTCTTTTCACCATGAAAGGGTTTCGAATTTTGTCAAAAACTTTTTCTATATCTATTGTGATGGCCATGTAGTTTCTATCCTTTATTTTTCTAATATGGTATATTATATGTATTGATTTGCTTATGTTGAACCATGACATGATCATGGTGAATGATTCTTTCAATGTGCTATTGAATTTGGTTTGCTAGGATTTTGTTGAGGATTTTTGCATCTATGTAGATCAAGGATATTGGCCTGTCATTTTCCTTTCTTGTAGTGTTCTTGTCTGGCTTTGGAATCAGGGTAATGCTGGCCCTTTAAGATGAGTTTGGAAGTATTCCTTCCACTTCAGCTTTTTGGAAGAGTTTGAGAAGGACTGGTATTAGTTCTTCTTAAAATATTTGGTAGAATTAATCTGGGAAGCCATCTGGTTTTGGGTTTTTCATTGATAGGAGACATTTTCTTACGGATTCAACCTCCTTGCTTGCTATTAGTCTGTTCAGATTTTTAAATTTCTTCATGAGTCAATCTTGGTAGGTTTTATGTGTCTGGGAATTTATCCATTTCTTCTAGATGATCCAATTAGTTAGTGTGTAATTATACCTAGCAGTTTCTTAGGATCCTTTGTATTTCTGTGATATTGGCTATGATGTTTCATCTTTCATTTGTGATTTTATGCTCTATTGAAAACATGAGGCATAGCAGGTAGGGGGCACTGGTCAGGACTTGGGGTATAAACTGGCAGATGTTAAGGTGGGTGATTCCGGTTAACTCAGAAACTCCGAAGTCCCGTGTGGAAGAATTAACTGCCTGTACTCACCTAGTAATGTATATCCTTGGTCAAAAAAGATCCAGCTGAGAATGTTGGATGAAGGGACCAAATCAATATTCATCATTATATTGAAAACAAGTCAGATTGGCTGTGGTCTTTTGACAGCAGGTCAGTGGCTAAGTCTATTTGAACAAAGTTAGGGCAGGTTCAAGGGAGAATCCTGAGATCGGTATTCTTTGTTCCATACAAACTTGCCTTTCAGTTTCTTCTCCCCATGCCTCCAGGATGTCTCTGCACGGCCCGTAGGGCCCCCTCCTTCAGTACCTTGCCTTACGAAGGGGAGAAAATGAGTTTTCCAATGTTAGCATATATTTAGCCTTCCAAAATTTTCTATTTCTATTTTAGGGGAGCTCTAGGAAAACAGCAGATTACTCTAAATCCCCAGGTAAACATCTGAAATGGTGGAATTTCATATGACCAGGAGACATATTTTGGGGCAAGTGGGCTTTTCACAATCACTTGGACATGAAGGCATCTGCTTCTTCTATGCCTAAAATAGTCCTTCAATGTAGTAGTTTAATTCCTCTTCCTCTTTTTCAAATTTCAAGACAATACATGTAGTGACTGAACAATTTGGATCCAAGTTTCACTATTTAACTGCCAGTGTGACCTTGGGCGAGTCACTTAATCTTTTCAAGGCTCAATTTCATCATGTAAAGTAGAAGTACAAACAATCCCTGACTTAGAATATTTTGACTTACGATTTTTCAACTTTAAGATAGTTTGAAAGCAATACACATTCAGCAGAAGCTGTACTTTGAGTACTCATACAACCATTCTGTTTTCCACTTTCAGTACAGTATTCATTATATTACACGAGATATTCAAAGCCCACTTTATTATAAAATGGGCTTTCTGTTAGATGATTTTGCCTAACTGTAGGTTAATGTGAGTGTTTAATGTAGGCCGAGCTAAGCTATGATATTTAGTAGGTTAAGTGTATTAAATGCATTTTCAGCTTACAATATTTTCATAAGTTTATTGGAATATAACCGTATTGTAAATTGAGGGGTATTTGTAATAATGATATCTCTTCAAGGAGACTTTGTGAGCCTCTCATAGGAAAATGCATACACAGATGCATATAAATATATAATCTTTCTTTTCCATACATATGATATTCTTTAAGGATATTCAAAAATCTGGAAACAGTTGCCTCCAGGGAGATAAATGGTAGTGGGTTGGGAAACTTTTAACTGTATACGCTTTTGTACCTTTTGCATTTTGAATCAGATGAATGTATAATCTACATAAAATATTAAGATTAAAACATCACCGAATAACTTATCAGGAGTTTGGTGAACATAAGGGAAGGCCTCCTATGGTGGCTGTATTTTATTCAGTGTTGGTCACTGTTGGGCACTTCATAGAGCTTATTTCATTTCATCCTCACAAGCGCCGTAGGAGGAAGGGGCCCCAGAGGGATTCATGGTTAGAATAGCAGAGTAGGAGCATTTGGCAGCTATATTCTGTGTAGGTGATAACTTTAAAGATATTTCTGTTATAAAATGTTTCAAACATACAAAAAATATAGAGAAGCAGTTTTCTATAGTTATTAAATATTCTTAATGGGTAGTCACAGAAATTATCATCCAAAGTGGGATATTCTTGAGAGAAAAAGGAGGTTCTATTTATAATTATGGTGGGATAACAAACTTAAGATGAACAGCTCTGGACAAACTGGGTTGTATGGTTCCTGGAAAACAAGGATTACTGTAAATGTGAGTCACGTCTTGTGCTTCTCTCTGTCCCACCAAGAAAATATGATCTTGATACAGATGTTCATTGTGTCAAGGCAATCATGGCAACCATGATCTAGATACACTGTTCAAGTTTTATGCTGATCCTACCTAGGTATGTCTCAGGAACTTTCCAGAGTTTCCTTTGAGTGCTTCTAAATTTTGCATAAATGGTATGTTGTCCCTTGTCTCTTTTTAAAACCAGTAAGCCATTTTCCCTTCTTTTCCTGGAAAATTAAAGGAACAAAGACCAGGAAATAACAATGTATTAGCTAAGGTTCTGTTGATTGAAAGCAACAGAACCTAATTCTGGCTAGCTTAAACCATGCTAGGATTTAATGAAGAATACTGCAGAATCTTAGATATCTTATGACTGGGAAAGAGGAGGTTCAGGCAGTTCCTGGGATATCAGCAACAGGTAGCTGTCAATTAACTGCCCCCACACCACCCACTGCTGCCGTCATCAATATAGCACACCACGATGGCTCCCAGCCTCTGTACGTCTGGGTTCCGGTGTTCAAATTCTAGAGACAGCAAGAGAAATCCCATTGAGTCAGGGATCCTTCCCTGGGTCACACTCCCTGCATATGGTCAGAAATGTAGGATTATGTACTAAAGACACAGCTAAAGAGGACCCACTTCACTGTTTTGGGACCATTTGCAGGGGAGGCAAAATTGTGAGCTACTCACTTAAAGAGGTGATAACCATAAGTTTGCAGGAAAAAAAAAATTGGAGAAGAGAAGGATAACACTATCCTACGGTTTCTTCTGAAAATGGACGAAGGGAACAGCATTTCCATTTGGAAATTCTCTCCTGGCATTTCAATATTTATGGATTCTGAATTCTGAGAAAAATCAGTTGAGAAATTAGGAAAATGGGAAGGAACATTCTAATTTTCCTGTGAAAATTACAGCTTAATAGTCAGTATAGAGAACTTACTGGCTTGAAGAAATGCACTGACTTCAAGTCAAGCAAGATGAGGAAGCACTGACATGTGGAGATGAAAGTTAACGTGAACAGGACAGGAGCAGTAAAGGAGCCTCTGTCAGACTTTCTTGTATCTGTTGCTGTGTTACTAGTGTGTGTTCATGGCCTTGTCCACTGCTAACAGTGAACCATTTCTGCAAATAAATATTAATGTGTTCATAGGAATAGTATATGTTTTACAAATCCTATGAGAGGTTTTCTAAGAAATGCCAAGTTTTAGAAACAAAATATACCCTTAAATCGGCAATTTTGACAGTTGCTTCTTTCTAGTGCTATTCATCTTGCCAGGAGATCAGAATGTTATGTTATTTAAATGGTATTGGAGGGGATGATTGATGCCTTGTTTAACAATGTCATGTAAACAACGATTAAAGCATTAAGTATTTGTGGTGTTACCTTTCAATCTTTAAAGGACTTTTCTTTAGCATTTATTTTGTGATAACATTCATTTCTTTTTAATGTTTTCTCTATTAATGCTATTGGATTTTATAATCTTGTTACAATATGTTGGCTCCTAATAATAAGAAATCATCATTTGTTATCATATCTCTTTAAAACAGAAGACTACTAAAACTTTTCATATAATCCTGTTACAGAAAAAAACGACTATTTGCTTGTTATTATAGTCATTTATTATTTTTCAAAAACTTGTAAGTGAAGTGTTATGAAAATCATATGAATTTGGTAATTCCCAAGCATTCTCAGAAATTCTATTTCCTTGTTCCCAAATCCCAATGATTAATATCTGCCAGGAGTCGGAAAACAGTGAAAGGAAGTAACATCCTATGTTGGATACCTGGTAGGGTTAGTGAAGAAACGTTATTGCTGAGCTCTGTGTTACGCTCACGAATGATGCCATTGAGGAAGTCACGCTTGTTGAAAGGAACGCAGATACACAAAGAGTTTTGCTGCTGTCTGTTGGATAAGAACCCCCTGGTCGATTTCAGCTCCTACTGCAAGTTACAAAAATCAATCCAATGATAAATGAAAAGTGCCCAGTGTGCTGGGAAATAACTTATTTTTTGGCTTCAGAGGAAATTTTAGAAACAGTGCCAAGTGAAACGTAAAAACAAACTACGAAGACGTTCATGAATTTCCCTCTGAAGCTGACAGCCGTATTTTAGCAGATGGAACTCCTACTATTAGCCCAACTCTTGGGTTGAAACAGTGTGTCCAGGAAACCCTATGTTAAAATGCAATGTGTTGGGGATATTGTTCCTCTATTTGCTTGAGTTAATTTTCAAATTAGTGTACTCTTGCTTAGCTGTGCTCTGAGGGAATGAACAAAAGATTGGTAAACTCTGATGGAGAACACTGGTCAGGCAGGGCACATAGAATCCCTGGGGATGGTGGTTCCTGGCAAATGGGGGAGGAGGCCCTGAGCCAGGCTTGGGCTGGGCTGGAGGAACATGAAGATGGGATCTACTCACAACCCCCAAAACTGAGGGGTCCTGGTAACATATTATTTCACCCTCAGCCATGCAAATTTATTATTTTTATGGATAAAATAGCGTTAAAAAACTAATTTACATTGAAATGTTAAAATATTTATATAGAGATTAGAAATATTTATATAGAGATTATTGGGAATCCCCTCCTAAAGCCCAAACAAAAAACTACCAAAAAAAGAAATTCCGTGTAGGCTAAGATTGCAAATGACTGATGGAATGTAATTTAAATTAAACATGGAAAATATATTTCCTCTTTAATAAAGATCTAAATTCTATTCTTTTTAGGAGCCTTCAGAAATGAAATTCAACTATTAAAAAAAGTATAGAGAAGCCTTTAGAAAAGAAACTTTTCTTTTGCTGTATTATATATTAAAGAACTTTGATGAGAATAGTTCTAAAGTGTTTAATACTCGATTCCACTGATGTTTCTAGGTATTGTGGGGAACACCTAGAAATTAAATCTTCATCTTTGGCAGATCAGAGGCCTATTATTTTTAGGTAAAACAATTAAAATCTGCTTTTAATAAATCACAAATTTTGCAAGTTAGCCATTAATAGTAAGTGCTTTTCAAAGTTTGGCCCAATACATGAAAAAGCCAGAAAAACATACCTGCATTAGTTTTGCCCATCACCTTCTTATGCTGGCCTCAGGAGATTTATTAACAGCATTCAATATTTTAGGTAGGCTGGATGTGGTGGCTCATGCATGTAATCCCAGCACTTTGGGAGGCTGAGGTTGGAGGATGGCTTGAGACCAGGAGTTCAAGACCAGCCTGGTCAACCTAGTGAGCCCCTCGGTCTCTCTGAAAAGAAAAAAAAAATTAGGTATCCTGTGGCTACCTCCAAAAACAAACTCCAGAGGAACTGAATTTTTTTTTTTATTATTTCATGTGTTGGGATAATGGCTTCTTTTGCAGTTACTTACGAAGAATTTAAGGGTCAGTAAAAATATTTTTTCATCCTTAATAACATGAATTCTCTAATTTGTGTGTGATATAATGCTAGATATTGTGCCAAAAGTGTTACATAGACATAATCCATGCCCATTTTCAAAGATAATACTAATATAGAGAATAAGAATCATTATTATTGTAGTAATTATTATTTTAGTAAGAGTAGTAATAATCAAAACAATTACATCAAACACTTATTAAACCCTTATTATGTGATAGGTACTGTGTAAGCAATTTCCACATATTAGCTCCTTAAATGTGATCACTAACCCCATGAGGTAGGTAGCATTATGTCCATTTTATAGATGCAGAAACTGAGCTTTGAAGAGGGAAAGCAACTTGCCCAAGGCCATGCAGGCATTCATTGATAAGGGTGGGGAGCGAGAAGTTGAAGTCTGAGATGTAAGTTCACAGACACGAGTACACAAACACGTACAAGATACTCGTATGACATGTGGGGTTGCTTGAAATATGTAATTGACTTTCCCCAGCACAAGAAAGTGTTTGGACAGATTTCAGAGGGATCTAACACTTCCTCAGAGGACTGCCCTACGACATTTTTCCGTGTGCTTTTCTGCCTCTTGTCCTATACTTTTGGCATTTCTTCTGCTCTTAGAGGCAATGAGTCAACAGCATATTTTTAGCACCTCCTGTGTGCATAGAAGTGGCCCCTGACTCAATGGGAGTGTATAACTACCATGGGCCAAATCAGTGTGCTTTCCTGTTAGCCAGGGGATTATAGAAGAACACGCTCCCCTGATTCCAACAGAACTTGCTGCCACTCTGATGTCTTCATTGTAAGGCCTCTAAATGAATGTTCAAGAAATTCATGTTAAAGGCACGTGTCATATGTGTAACTTGTAAACATTTGTGTACTTGTCTCTGTGTCCTTACACCTCAGGCTTCAACTCTTGTTTTTACCTTTATCAATGACTACCTGTGTGCTGTGTGGCTTTGGACCAATTGCTCACCCCCTCTAAAGCTCAGTTTCTGCATCTGTAAAATGGATATAATGCCATATATACATAGATATAGATATACATACACCAATATATATACACACATATATATGTGTGTATATACATATATATATAATATACAAACTGAAATATATAGTTATATAAATATTTCAGTTTAAGTTTCAAAAATCACTGGAGGGTATTTTTATAATACCCTTCAGCAATTTTACCTGCTGCCTTTGCACATTCTGGTGAATTTCTAAATGGAAGTCTGATAGAGATTAATCTTTTAATGCATCATAAATAAAAAAGAAAATCACAGAATGATGTAGCTGGAGAGGACCTTGGGGATCTAGTGTTTCATGAAAGATTAATGTCCTTGATCTGTTTGTAAGTGTTTTGGAAAAATCTTCCATGGTCAAATAAAACTTGGCAATGTTGGATTAAAGTTAAATAGGTTTTTTTTTCCTGCAGAACTTCATAGTCTTTAATATGCTAATATGTTTTATGAATCTACAAGGAATGAAGTGTTTCAATGCTTATTTTACCCAGATTCTCATTTTGGGACAGGCTGGTCAAGCTGAGTCAGCTAGTATATTCTCTAGATGGAGATGATGGCTGATGCCTTTTTGAGAGCAAGAGAGTCCCCAGGGGAAGCAAGGGTATATCAGTTGCTCCATTTCATGCCAAGGATCCTCAGTCTTTAGAGGCTCAGAGAAGGCTGAAAGGCTACTCTAGGCTATCAGGGCTACCATTCATTGTGACCCATGCTACAGAGAAGCTTTGAGCTCAGTGCAAAGGAGTGACCAGCCCTTGAGAATCAGGAAAATTTATTTATTCCTGACCTAGTCCACTGAGGACATACAAGGAATGGGGCAGGGGAGTGTCACCAGCTATGGTTACAAGCTAGTCTGATTCTCTTTCATTAAGAAAACTGGTCCCTGTGAGTTTAGATTGGGAAGCACCAGGTTAAAAAAATTTTAGGCCAGGAGTGGTGGCCACTGTACTCCAGCCTGGGTGACAGAGTGAGAATCTGTCTTAAAAAAAAAAAAAAGTTAAGTGATGTCTTCTGTTGAGGAGCTCTCAGAACTTTTAATATGAAAGTGTGCATTGTGAAGAATGGGAGTAGAGTGTACAGGAGTTTTAAAAGCTACTTGGTCATGAAACTCTTTCTTTGTGCAGGATTCGAGGGGCACTAACATTCTGAGGAAAATATTTTGGGAAACATTGATCTAATCCAAACTTCTCATTTTACCAGCAAACAACTGTGGGGCCCTCTAAGTTTCCTTTCTCCATCATTGTGACAAATTCATTGGAATTAATTCAATTAAACCTGGGGTCAGCTTTGAAGAGATTTATTTAGCAGGTAAATCTGTTTTGTACATTTTGAGGGAGTTCTGAGTTTCCATAGTCAAAAACCACAGATCAATTTAACCAACCTTTATGGAATATCACCTATGGCCCAAAGACCCTTTAGCTACAGTGATGGTCTACAAAAATATAAACTGTAATTCTTGCAATACAGGAGATTAGTAATAATGGTAAATATAATGATGATGACACCATGAATAGCTAACATTTATTGAATGCCTTTCTATTAGTCAGGCACTTTACTAAGTATTTTAATCCTCCCAACAATTTATGAGGTAGGGATTATAATAATTCCCATCTTATGGTGAGGATACTGAGGTTAGGAAATTATCCTAGTCTAAATGTTAAGTATAAGCATGAATAGAAAGGTGTTATTAGCCTATAAGACATTCCTTTATGAGTGATACAAAGTCCTATGTAAATTCAGAGAAAAGAAAAGTGGTTTTAGAAATCCTTGATCAGTGAGTGTGAAGCATGTGGTGGCCCGGTTACTGTTTGGTTGCCCATCTGTCCTCCCTCTGGGATCAGCACCCCCGTACTTTGGAAGAATTGTTTTCCTTTTCACTGTAAGGTTCTTTCTGGCTATGCGATGGGGCACATTGCCTCAAACTAGCCCTTTTCCAGTCTTTGAGAACCTTGAAATTGGAACCAAGGGAAGAGGATTGCCTCTTGAATGGTAATTCTCTAAAATCTAGTCTGAGGTGCTGGTGCCTAATCCCTGGGTCTGTGGAAGGAGCTGGGCTGTGAGAGGGGAGAATGATGTTGATGTCAAGAGAGAGGCAGGTGCTAGGAGCAGAGAAATGGAGGCCTGGAGGGTTTCTGGGCTTCTCTGAGGCTTAGGGTTTGGATCATTGTCTTCGTTACTGGAACAAAGAATTTACCATACCTGTTCTTCTGGGAATGAAACTGTCCTGCTTTGCAAAATAAAGTGTCATTAGAAAGAGATCTTAAAAACCCCACACCATAGACAGGTGCACAGATCCGTAGAAGTGTTAAAGTTCTGTCTGTTGGATGCTAAGCCAAGACTCTTAAGTATGTTCTAAAGAGAAACTGGTGTGTGTAGGCTGTGCACTCCCAGGGAGATAAAAAGTTAGGAACTTTATAGGTTGGGCTTGGTGGCTCCCACCTGTAATCCCAGCACTGTGGGAGGCTAAAGTGGGCAGATTGATTGAGCTGAGGATTTCGAGACCAGCCTAGGCAACATGGTGAAACCCCACGTCTACAAAAACTACAAAAATTAGCTGGGCGTGGTGGCATGTACCTGTAGGCGGGAGGATCGCTTGAGCCCAAGAGGGAGAGGGTGCAGTGAGCCATGATTGTGCCACTGCACTCCACCTGTGTGACAGGAACTTTATGGGGAATGGGATCTTGGAGACTGAGTAGAGACTAGAGAAAAAAAAAAAAAAAACTACCTCCCCAACTGGCCACACTATTCTTTTAAAAAAATTTTAATTGACAAATTAAAATTGTATGTATTTACGGAGGTATAATGTGATGTTATGATATATGTATACATTGTGGAATAATTAAATCCAGAGAATTAGTAGATTCATCACCTCAAAACCTATCTTTTTTGTGGTGAGAACATTTGAAATTTATTGTCTTAGCAATTTTGAAATACACAATACTTCATTGTTAACTACAGTCACCATGCTGTGCTGTAGATCTCAACAAAATGTATTCTTCCTGTCTCAACTAAAACATTGTACTCTTTGACAACATTTCCCCATTCCTCTCACCCCCTCCAAAAACACCCATTCTTTATGTTGAAGAGAATGGCTAAAAAGTCCCAGCAGGTTTCAACTGACGGCTTCGGTGGTTGTCCCATCACACTTCAATGTTATTTATAGAAAGGGGAGGGGCAATACATAATTTGGACAGGCAGAAAGTACCACTGTAACCACTTTCCTGACTTCACAGAAAAAGTCCTCTTGTTTTCATCTGTAAAATGGGAACTGCGTGAATACCATTCTTCTTTTCTTCAGCCTCCAAAGAAAAAACAGATGCAAAGCCTTTTATCAATTGCAAAACAGTATACAATGTGTGTTATTACTCACAGTTGTCTTACTGTGACCAAACACTTTATAAGCCTGTGGCAAGTCAGCCTTACTCTCAGGAAGTGGACAATATTTGGGGAAGGAGAAGCAGCAGGATCTTTCAGGACAGTAGCCTTGGTGGGTCCAAAAATTCCTTGAGCGAAATGGGAGACAAAACTTTCTTCCTGCTTTGGGGTTTATCCTGTTAGTCTTTTCTCTCTTCACTCCTATTTTCTATGAAGAATTTCCTGGTTTTGGAGTTTGGGTGCGTTTTATGGAGAGGAGGCAGAACATCTTTAGCTCCAGCAGAATGAAAGGATACATGCAAAGGAACCTAGCACAGTATGTGGTACCCAGTTCCCCTTTAACTTGGCTTTATTCATTCACTCCTGGTAGGGCATTAATAAAGGATTTAGCCCACTCCTATTGAAAACGATTAATTCAGGGAAGAGTTCAGGCAGTGTGGACAGATACAGTGTAGGCCAAGCCTGTTTCTAAGGCAGGAGCTGGGTAGGGAGGGTGAGAAGGGCGAGAAGAATAGGGAAATATGTGTCGTCTGTGTTGCTGCTGTTGCAACCACCAAAACAAACAAACAAGTGAAAAAAAAAAAAAAAAGAATTGTCCATACCGGAAAGTGTGCTGTTTTGGAGGAGGCTGGGGAAAGTGTGGATGGCTCGAGTGGGTCCTGTTGGATTGAAGTCTGACAGTGGTGATTCCCTTCAACAAATGGTCGGGGTGGGAGGGTACACACACACATACACACACACACACACCCCACACGCAGCACTAAGCCTCCGATTTCAGCGCTGGCAGGAGATAACCATTCTTAGCTTGCCTTTCCAGGGTTATTTTTGGCTGAGGCTGTTCGCTGCTGGCAAAAGGTTTCAGCCCCCTCCCAAATCCCTCCCCATGCTTGTTCTAAAGAGAAACTGGTGCGTGTAGGCTGCGCACTCCCAGGGAGACAGGGAGACGGGCCTGGCGCCGGAGAGGAACCCGGACTCTGCCCAAAGTCTCGCCGCCCGCCGGCTGTTTTCTGGCGGAGGGTGTGCCCCGGAGGGCGGCGATCGCGCGTGAAGGCTGGGGCTAGGCGCGGGTGCAGGCGTCACCGGGGTCGGGCTAGCAGGCCCTGGAATCAGGCTTTTGGGACACCCCGAAAGTGAGTCCAACTTGGGGAGAAACTGAGGACACCTCGGGCGGTCTGGCAGCGGAGAAGGTGGGCGGGAGAAAACTTTACAGGAAGGCAGAAGCAATCTCTGCCGAGGGAGTCAGCGAGCGGCCGCGTGGAGAGGAGGGGCGGGCGGTCCCCAGGCGGGCGGGCGCAGGGCGCAGGGTGCCGACCTGCCGGAGAGGGGGCCCGGGCGCGAGGCGGAGTCCCGGCACGCGGCCAGGCTGGTGGAGGCCCCTGGCAGGCTGCAGATTCCCTCCGGCCCCGGGAGCCACAGCAGGACCGGCCAGGAGGCACCACGGAGGGGAGCCCCATCCCGGTGCTGACAGTGCCCACCGTGCCCTACGAGGACTCACGGCGGGCCAGCGGCGGGGTTCTGCGGCGACCTACCGGCCTCTTCGAGGGCCAGCGCAACTACCTGCCCAAATTCATCCAGAGCGTGCTATCGTCCATTGACCTGCGCGACCGTCGGGGCTGCACCACGGTGGTGGGCAGCGACGGCAGGTACTTTAGCAGGACGGCCATCGAGATCGTGGGGCAGATGGCCGCGGCCAACGGGGTGAGTGTCCAGATGCCCCTCGCTTCCCGCCGCGCTGCCGCCATGCCCTCTCCTAGCCCTTGTCCCCCTGCTGCCTCCAGGCCCAGCTGGGAGGCCCCTGCCCGGCCCAGGCTTTGCTTCCTCACTCCCGCGTCCTCACCCTCCAGCGCCCCACTCCCACCGTGCTTGCAGCCTCCCCGGCGCACCCCGGACACTGGGTTCTATTAGTACCTACCGCCCCCAAAAGCCTTGAGGGGTGTCCGTCGTTCCTGGAGCCACTCCGGGCGCCCTGGACTCTTCTCCGACTCTGCACACATCCCGCACCTGCTCATTTTTCTTTCGGACATTCTCTTACACGGCCCTGTAGATTCCAAGGCAGCTCCCAGTTTTCCATATTGTTCCCAATGCGTTCACTGCCCACAGTCCCCACACACACTTCTTTCCCAGGCTCACAACATAGTCCCTCTGCCCCGTGCCCTTTTTACAATAATCTGCCAGTCCCCTAAGTCTTAGCTCTGCCTATTTAACAGTAGTGGTGTCTCAGAACACACACACACACACACACACACACACACGATCCCTGACATATTTGGCAAGAGTAGGCCCTGAAGGTTTTTAATATTTTGGTTCTTTAACCCAGTGGAATTACTGAATGATTTATTTAATTAGGGTAGGGATGGAGTGGATCCATTTGTTTGATGCTAAACAGCCTGAGCTCGCAGTTCCCAGGGGGCATATCTCTAAATGGTCTGAAACGAGATTTGCAGTGGTTTTCTTAATGCAATTCCCAACTTCTCTCCAAATGCCTTTTGACATTTGACAACATTTCATGCCTCTTCCCCTTTCGCTTTTCATCCTTGTTTTCTCTCCCTTCTCCCACGACCTCGGTAGTCTTCTGCAATCCAGATTCTCAGACTTCGGGTTTTTCTCCCTCTGCCCCTTTCCTCTCTGTCCTATAACTAGAAGCACCTTTTGGCATAGACCCGTATCCCAGTTTCCTCTTTCCCAGGTCCAGCAGCATCTCAAGGACATCTACAAGAGGGATACCTAACTTCAGGGGTCTCTGAATGATATGTGGGAAACATCGTCTAAAAAAGTAATTTTATCCTTATTCATGCAACCAGACCCACACTCATAGAACTTTTCTTTAAGGGGAGTGTCTTGCAGATGTATAAATGAGTGTTAACATCTTTAAAAGCGAAACTGCACAATTCCCTGGCATTTGAATTCCCTCCTTCCTTCCCAACCCTCTCCTTTTCATTTTCTCATTTATTATTAAAAACATTTTTAAAGGATCTCCATGCTTCATATTTATCTACTATAATTCCTCCTTCTCGGTGTTGCAGGGATAGGGAAAGAGGATTTTTTAAAAAACACAATAAAAAGCAATTGGGAGAAACAGGGCCAATGGTGTTGGGGTGGGTAATGGAATTGTGATTTTTGACTCCAGTAGACAATGATGCTGGATATATGGGGTTTGATTTCTCTCTGGCTCCTCACTTGAGATTGATGAAGTTTGGCTAGAATCAGGGAGTTGAAGAGAGGTTGACAAATGGTCTTTCACTCTTCTCTGACAGGCTGTTCCTGTGGAGTGATGGAGAATAATGAGCCTTGGGAGAGCTATGGGAGCTCTCATACTCCTTCCCGAGCCAATTTTTTAGGGAGTGAGAGAAACATGGCCTGTCCAATACTTGTTGTGGGTCAAGATATTTTTGAAGCTACGGTTGTTGATTTGCATGGGAAAATTATTATGTCTTATTATTTCTTGTCCCACTTTACCATAAGGGCTCCTCAGCTTCTTACTTCAATGGGTCTTCCATGACAAACACACTTTATTAACTCTAAGAGTGGAATTTATTTTAACAGATAATTAGCATAGGTCAATATATGCTGAAAATAGAGTCAAATTAAACCTACTAGCTGTTATAAAGGACAGATGACAAAATCCACATAGAAGCATTGACTCTTAAATAATCTGAAAGTACTACTTCTAAGAGGGGCGGGCATGGGTGAAGGGAATGGTGGACATGTTTCAGAATTTCAAACGCCAACTTTAACCAATCGTTTCCTCATTTTCTTCACCTTCTTGGGGGCTTATGCTAAAGTGAAGTGAATAGCCATAAGGCTGGCTTCAGGAGAAAGGTGGTCTAAAAGAACTGGATAATTATAAGCAAAATTGGTCTCGAATGATTGAAAATTGATGAGAATGTGCTTGTCTCCTGATTTGGCATCCTGAGTTAGACTCAGGAATACTGAACATGGATCCCAAAGGCTTTGGTCTTTTTTGATATCTTATTGGATAATCATAAGCAGGCTAGAAAAATAGGAAACTAGAATTTTTTCTCTTTGAACTGACAAATCTGACCAGTGGGCTGCATTCTCTATATCTGAAAAATCTTGGTTTTGATTGAAAAAGTTAATTTTACAAAGCAATTTTCTTTTTTTCAATTAAATTTCATTTTTTTTTTGACACAGGGTCTCACTTTGTTGCCCAGGCTGGAGTGCAATGGTACAGTCTTGGCTCACTGTAGCCTTGACCTCCCCAGATTCAGGTGATCTTCCCACCTCAGCCTCCTGAGTAGCTGGGGCTATAGGTGCACGCCACTACGCACAGCTGATTTTTGTGTTTTTACTACTCATAGGGTTTCTCTGTTGCCCAGTCTAGTCTCAAACTCCTGATCTCAAGAGATCTGCCTGCCTTGGCCTCCTAAAGTGTCATGAACCACGATGCCCAGCCTACAAAGCAATGTTCTAGGAAAAACTACAGTTACTCTTTGATTATGTAATTGCTGGAGAAGAAAAGCATGGCATTTCTAAAATGATGAACTATATTACTTATATTTTAATATCTCATAAAGTTTGAAATAGACATTTCAAACATAAACATGTATAAAAATTTTTATAAATTATAAAATCAAAAACATTTTACAATTATTTTATTATAAAATTATTGTAGAATCAAAAACATTATAAATTTAAACAACTTTTTAAAAAATTTATTTTGGGATTTCCCATGGAGTGATGGAGAATAATGAGCCTTGGGAGAGCTATGGCAGCTCTCATACTCCTTCCTGGGCCAACTTTTTAGGAAATGGGAGAAATACACCATGTTCAATGTTTATTGTGGGTCAGGATATTTTTGAAGCTATAGTTGTTGATTTGCTTCAAACTTTAAAAAAATTATTATAAAATTATGGGATGTAAAAAATTTATTATAAAACTTTGACATTTTCAAACTTTCAGAAAAGCAGAGAGATGAGATTAATGGCACTCACAGGCAAGCATAGAACATAGATTGTAAACATTTTGCTATATTTGTGTCATGACTATTTTTTGCTTGTGTTTGAAAGTATATTAAAGAAAATGATATTTTACCCCTAAATTCTTTAGTACAGATTTCTAAAAAAATAAGAACATTTTCCTGTATAGTTACAAAATCATCTTTTCAAACAAAATAAAAAATGGCTTTTTTATATCATTTATTACCCAGTCCACATTCAGATTTCCTCAATTATTATGAAATGTCCTTTTATTTTTTGAGACAAAGTCTTGCTCTTTCACACAGCCTGAAGTGCAGTGAAACAATCATAGCTCATTGCAGCCTCAAACTCCTGGGCTCAAGTGATCTTCCTGCCTCAGCTTCCTGAGTAGCTAGGACTAGAGGTGCACACCACCATGCCCAGCTAATTTATTGTTTCTGTAGAGATGGAGGTCTTACTACGTTGCCCAGGCTGGTCTCAAACTCCTGGCCTCAAGTGATCCTTCCAGCTTGGTCTCCCTGAAATATCTTTTGTGGCTGGTTTGTTCAAATTAGTTTCTTCTAATCAAGGGATACACATTGCATTTGATTATTTAGCTCAAGACTTTTTTAACATGGAAAATACCCATACTCTTTGTTTATGTATTTATTTAGTGAAATTGACTTGTTGAAAAACTAGTCAGTTGTCCTGTAGAATATTTCCCCTTCTGGAATTTTCTGGTTGCTTTATATGGTGTCATTTAACTTTTCACTCTGTTTTTTCCTGGTTAACTGGAAGTTAGTTCTAAAGGCTTTTAGGCCTGCTATAACAAAATACCAAAAACTGGATGACTTATAAAGAACAGAAATTTATTTCTCACAGTCCTAGAGGCTAGCAAGTTTAAAATCAAGGAGCATGTGGTTTTGATATCTGGTTAGGACCAACTTTCTGGTTCATAGATTGGCCTTCTTGCTGGGCCCTCACATAGTGGGAGAGACTAGCTAGCTCTCTGGGGCCTCTTTTATAAGGGCACTAATTCCAATCATGAAGCCTCTGTCCTTATGATCTAATGACCCCCTAAAGGCCCCACCTTTTAATACCAGCACCTTTGGGGTTAGGATGTCAACATATTAATTTGGGGAAGACATACACGTTCAGCCCATTGCAAGGTTTAGTTAGATTCAGGTTCAACTTCTTTTTTTAAAGACTATTTCATAGGCAATAATGTGTATTCACATCCCATCATTAGTGATGGTGAGATGATCGCAAGGTTAGGGTGATCACTGCCTATCTCCTCTGCTATATTCCCCCTTGGGTCAAGCCAGTAGTCTGTGACGTGAACTTTGTACCATGTGTATATTCAGTTATATTCTGTATCAATAGTTACTTGATTGTTTTAGCATTTATTAATGATCCTTGCTTGAGTTGATTATTTCATTAGGGGTTTCAAAATGGTGAATTTCTAATTCTCTAATTCTATCTACATGTTTTAGCTGGCATTTTTCTATAAGCAGACCATTTTCTTCACAACTGGGTTATTTGGCTACCCTGAAACATAGTTCCTTCCGGGAAGGCAGAACATATGTTTATTTCTGTCTTTAAAAAATTGCTGGTGTTTGGAGTGAAGATTAGGTGAGCTAACTACCTCCACAGGTGACACATGAATTTTGTTTTGTCTCACTTTTGCTTTTTTGAATATCACTGTGGCTGCTTGGATTTTTAGATTTAATTTGAATGGATTAGGGAATAAATGAGAAGATAGGTTTTATCTGTTTCTGTAGTTTTTATGTGGCTGTGTGAACTTACTTTTAAAAATTCCCAGAAATATTTTAATTCCCCTTTAAAGATATAAACTATGTCATACTATAAAGCAAAAGAAAAACCAATCATGTGAAGAGTAAATAGTATCGTTTAAACGAATTGTGGTGAAGCTTAGTTTGTAACTAATTAGTTTTTTATTTTCTTTCTACTTTTATCTGCTTCAGAGCCTCTTCAGTGGTTTAGATCTTCTATGTGTCAAATTATTCTAATCTCTTAAAAAGTTTAAGAGCTAAAATACAACACAATGACTACAGGAATGCCCTTGTCCTTTTCTGGGTAGGTACACCTAAGGCAACTTCTTTTTCTCTTCTTTGTTCTCTTCTTCTTATTCTTAAATCATCTTCAATATTGGACAGATGACAGCACTATGCCTGCCTCAAGATGTTTCTGACTTTTTCTTTTTCTTTTTCCTTTTTTTTTTGAGATGGAGTCTTGCTCTGTCACCCAGGCTAGAGTGCAGTGGCACAATCTTGGCTCACTACAACTTCTGTCTCCTGGGTTCCAGTGATTCTCCCAACTCAGCCTCCTGAGTAGCTGTGGTTACAGGCATGCACCACCACGCCTAGCTAATTTTTTGTATTTTTACTAGAGACGGGGTTTCACCATGTTGGCCAGGCTGGTCTTGAACTCCTGACCTCAAGGGATCTGCCTGCCTTGGCCTCCCAAAGTGCTGGGATTACACGTGTGAGCCACTGCACCCGGCCGTTTCTGACTTTTTCTAAAGTCTTCTTTCTCTGGAGATGACATTATATAATAGCACTGTTCAATAGAAGTTTCTTTGATGATGGAACTGTTCTATAATCTGCATTGTCCCAGCCACTAGCCATATGGGAATACTGTAACACTTGAAATGTGGCTAGAGCAACTGAAGAACTGAATTTTGCATTTTACTGAATTTTAATTAATTAAAATAGAAATGCAAATAACCGTAAGTGGTTAGTAGCTACCATACTGGACAGCAAAGATCTATAATTCAGCATTTAAAATCGATTTTGTTTTGTTTTCAAAAATGGAGCCAGACTGTTACAACCCAAAAGAACTGTAGGTTAAATTAAGGTAAATCCCCAAATACTACATACACATTTGGGAAATCCAAACCAGATTTTTTCATGTGATAACCACACCCTCTTTTGACTTTAGCCTTGGAGGTAATGGAGTATGGCAGAAAAAACCCTGTATCAGCAGCTGGAAGACTCACCTTCTTTTCCTAGCTCTGCCATATATTGACCAAAAGAGTCAAAGTCCATTCAGATGGTTGAAGGGCCTTGGAATTTTGTTTTTGGTTTTCACATACAAGTTGGAGGGCAGATGCGTTAGCCTCTTGAAATACCCAGAAACCACTTGTTTCCTCATCTAAAAATCAGGTATGACAGGATCATTTAATTATCCTGGAAATCAGATGAAGCACTGCATATGAAAGCACTTTGTAACATCGATAGCACTGGGAAATGTAAAGACCTTTTACTGAAATATAAAGGTGTATGGTCAACTGAATATATCTCAGATAGTTAGGATTTGACTGTATATATTGAATATAACCTGTAGTGGGCCCCTTGGTAAACAGCTTACAGTTTTGTTGCAAGTTTTAGCCAAGAGAAAATTTATTTGTTGACTAGTCATGCCCTTTATTGGCCACATGATGAGCAGCCAAGATATTAACACACAGTGCACCTTGCAGAATTCAAGAATGTCTCAGTGTCTTGTGAACTAGGAAGCTGAAATGCAGTGGTATGCAGAAGGCTGGCTCAGTAGGAGCCTTGGGAGTGTCCTGCAGATAGATGTTTGTGCAGGTTGTGTTTGATTCCAGTTGGCCATGAAAAGCTGGTTGCTCTAAAGAATGAGAATATACTTGGTTTTGCATTTACTAGAACTATCTGGGGAACAAATCTTGGGGTGGAAGAAAGAAGGGAGGGAGGGAAAGCTGTGCTTCAATACCTAGGGCTTCTTTCCTGGAATGGATCTGAGAATCTGGGATTGGGTGGCTAATATCTCATCTCTAGAAGGGAGAAAGAACTGGGTGGTGATGGCTTTGTATTTTCTATTGGAGTTCACTACAGAATAGGTGAATGGAATGGGCTGCTATGATCCAGACATTAGGGAGGACAGGTTTGTGATACATTAGAAAACTTGAATGAGCCCTTCTATGATTCTCTCTTCCCTCTTTCTGCTTCCCGTTCTGAATCACCATCCGCAGGTTGTGGAATTAGCAAATCTATTATGTGAGCAATAGCAAACTTACAGGAGCCCTTGGCTCCATCTATCTCCCTGTTTGTGTCAGTTCCTTCTGGATGCTTTTAGTCTGTGGTCTTCATTCACTCTTTTTCTGGGGAAGTAAAAGGAGTGGGACAGATTATGAGAACAGCTGGGTCCTCCCAGTTGCTGGGGTGGTTATTTTAAGCTTTGTTTAATGTGTCCAGAGACCCAGATGGCATTTTTAACTAAGCTGCTTTATTAAATCTTGTGATAAAGCATAGTGATGTTTATTGAAAAGGCAGACACGCATCAGCAACATTATGCGTGAAACTTGCTCTAAGAATTTTCTATAAAACATCTGTTCTCTTTGAGCCTTTTGTGAACTCTGGAAGTTTGCTAGTTTCTATACAGACTTGAGGACAAGAAGTTGGAACCCACTTTTGGAGATGTCCAAGCATAGGTATTGGAATCATTAATCCTAACCCTCTCAGTTTTAAGGCCCCGGATACCCTTCTGTTAGACAACAGTAACATGAGCAAGCACTGTAATAACCTTTAAACAAGATGATTTGGAAATAATGGACAAGAAAAAGTAGTATAAATTGTTTGGGGATTTTAAAATTAAAGATAAAAAGCTAGGGCTTCAATGACCTGTGCCAGCCTATAGCCTTAAGAGTCAATTTGCAAACACTCAAGATTTGGCCAATATGCCTCTACTACTTCTACTTAACACAGTCAAAGGGAAATTTTTAGATTCTTTCATCTGATTTGACTCTCTTAGTTACGAATAAGAGGATATCTAGAATATATATGTGACTTGTTAAAATGAAAATCCACCTTCTCTGAGTCTTCAAATATCTTTCATATCTTACATGTTTAGTCACATCAACTTTTGAAGTCATGTCCGTAGTTGTATGAAAAGAAAAATTTCAGGAACATTCAACCTCAAAAGTTCTTTTTCTTAGTCTGAAGTCGTAGAAGCATTTGACTTTTACTTTCTCTTTTTAAGTTTGTACTAGTAGGTATTTTGTATAAATATAATATTTAATTGTTGCCTTTGTATTCTTTTTCTCTAGTAAACATCCTGGTTTTTAGCTATCAATATGTAGTTTTACATTTAGGGATTTCTAATGGAAAGAGAAAGGAATCTGAAATCAGAGGACGAGAGTTTATTCTACTTGACCAAACACATACACAATACTGGAAGGAGAGTTTTACAACAAATATTTAATATCTATGACATGTAAAACGTTTTTTGAAATCAAGAAAATTCAAACAATTCAATACAAATATCATCAATAATAAGACATGAACAGGTGGCCAACCTTATTAATAACCAGAGAAATATAAATTAAAACAATCCATCAACTTGTAAAAAAGATGAAATTACCCAGAGTTGGTGTCGGTGATGGAAAATTGTCATGTTTGTATACTGTTCATAGAAGTTAAATTGACATAACTTTTTGGTCAGGCAATTTGGAAGTATCTATCTAAATTAATAGAGTAGTTTTCTAATAACCTGGGAATCTCTTAATCTAAGAATCTTTACTGTAGATTTTTCTAGAACAAATGTACAAACATCTGTGTACAAGGGTACTCACTGCAGCATTTTGCTAAGGAAAAACTCAGAAAAAATCTATATGTTCAACAGAGAACAGGTACATAATTTATGACACAACTGCACAATATACACCGCTAAAATAAAGGATATAAATTTATATATAGTATGAAAAAGATGTGAATGATAGCTTGTTGGTGAAAAACAGCAATGACTGGAATATTGTGTGTAACGTAATCCTGCTTTTCTGTATATAATGTAGGCATAGAAAATAGGATTGAAAGGACATACTCTAGTCAACAGTGTATATAGCTTGGGTGGAGGGGGTGTATAATGGGGAAGGAGAGTCCCTTTTCCTATCTATTCCATATACATCTCTGGATTTAAAAGATCATACATGCATATGCATTACCTTCAAAATTAAAATGATAAAGACAAAAGGAGAAGCTTTGGATTTGAATCATGATACTACTGTTTGCAACTTCTATGACCGTGGGGAAGTCTTCTAGCCTCCTGGGGTTTATTTCCTCATTTATAAAAATAGGGAAAGTAATAATACTTGTCTACATATCTTCTAGGGTTGTTGGGAGGATTGAATGTGATAATGGGTTACAGCATTATGAATTATTTATTCACAGAACACAATTATTATAAAAATATTTTGCTCTGATTAAAATAAAAGAAGGACGAGATCGTGTGTGTTTTTCAGTCCCAGTAGCTTTACTAACCAGAAAGCGCCTGCTGATGTGGTGATCACAGTTGCTTTGGTGCAGCTTCCTGTTGACTTTTGGCAATTCTCCACGCTGCTAGCTAAGGCTGAGGTGGCGACTGTGGAAGGTGTGATCTCCTCCCCCTCCCAGCACACATTTGTGTGCATACTCACACTCATGCACACACAAACACACACATGCACACTCTATCACAGTACATGAGGTGGCAGCAGCTGCTCCGGCATATTTCCATGTTTATACAGATAGCGGTGTAGACATTTCCATGTTTAGAGAGACAGTGTTGTAGATATTTCCATATTTATACAGATAGCTGTGTAGATCTTTCCAGTTTTATACAGATAGCAGTGTAGATATTTCCATTTTTATACAGATAGCGGTGCAGATATTTCCATGTTTATAGAGATGGCGTTGTAGGTATTTCCATGTTAATAGAGAGAGCGGTGTAGATATTTCCATGATTATACAACTCGCAGTGCCGATATTTCCATCTCTATACAGATGACATTGAAGATTTTTCCATGTTTATACAGATAGTGGTGTAGATATTTTCACGTTTATAGAGATGGCGGTGTAGATAATTCCATGTTTATAGAGATTGCGATGTAGATATTTCCATGTTTATAGAGAAAGCGGTGTTGGTATTTCCATGTTTATAGAGATATCGGTGTAGATATTTCCATATTTCTACAGATAGCGGTGTAGGTATTTCCATGTTTATACAGATGGCGGTGTAGATATTTCCATGTTTCTACATATGGCGGTGTAGATATTTCCTCGTTTATACAGATAGGGGTGTAGATATTTCCATGTTTATACAGATAGCGGTGTAGATATTTCCATGTTTTCAGAGATAGCGGTGTAGATATTTCCCTCTTTGCACAGATTGCCGTGTAGATATTTCCATTTTTACACAGATACCTGTGTATATATTTCCAAGTTTACACAGATAGCTGTGTAGATATTTCCAGCTAGATGTAGATGGCGGTGAAGATAGTTCCATGTTTATGGAGATGACGGTGTAGATATTTTCATGTTTACATAGATGGCGGTGTAGATATTTCCATGTTTGTAGAGACTGTGGTGTTGATATTTCCATGTTTATAGAGATAGCGCTGTAGGTATTTCCTTCTTTATAGAGATAGTTGTGTAGATACATCCATGTTTTACAGATGGCTGTGTAGATATTTCCATGTGTATACAGATGACTCTTTAGATATTTGTATGTTTACAGAAATGGCGGTGAAGATATTTCCATATTTATACAGATAGCGGAGTAGATATTTCCATGTTTATACAGATAACGGTGTAGATATATCCATGTTTATACAGATAGCGATGTAGATATTTCCATGTTTATACAGATAGTGGCGTAGATATTTCCATGTTTACAGAGATAACGGTGTAGATATTTCCATCTTTGTACAGATTGCGGTGTAGTTATTTCCATCTTTACACAGATAGCGTTGTAGATATTTTCATATTTATACAGATTGGGGTGTAGATATTTCCATCTTTCCAGAGATGGCAGTTTAGATATTTCCATGTTTATACAGATGACAGTGTAGATATTTCCATGTTTATACAGATAGCGGTGTAGATATTTCCACGTTTATAGAGATAGCTTTGTAGATATTTCCATGTTTATACAGATAGCGGTGTAGATATTTCCATGTTTATACAGATCGCGGTGTAGATATTTCCACGTTTATACAGATCGCGGTGTAGATATTTCCATGTTTATACAGATCGCGGTGTAGATATTTCCATGTTTTTACAGATATCGGTGTAGATATTTCCATGTTTACTCACATTGCGGTGTAGATATCTCCATCTTTCTACAGATGGCATTGTAGATATTTCTATGTTTATACAGATGGCGGTGTAGATATTTCCATGTTTATATAGATGGTGGTGTAGGTATTACCATGTTTATACAGATAGCGGTGTAGATATTTCCATGTTTATACAGATCGTGGTGAAGATATTTCCATGTTTATACAGATAGCAGTGTAGATATTCCCATGTTTATACAGATATCGGTGTAGATATTTCCATGTTTATACTGATGGTGGTGTAGATTATTCCATGTTTATAGAGATGGCAGTGTAGATATTTCCATGTTAATTTAGATAGCGGTGTAGATATATCCATGTTCATAGAGATAGCAGTGAGGATATTTCCATGTTTATACAGATAGCAGTGTAGACATTTCCATGTTTATACAGATAGCGGTGTAGATATTTCCATGTTTACAGAGATAGCGGTGTAGATATTTCCATCTTTGCACAGATTGCGGTGTAAGTATTGCCAAATTTTCACTGATAGCGGTGAAGATATTTCCAAGATTACACAGATAGCTGTGTAGATATTTCCATGTTTACAGAGATAGCATTGTATATATTTCCATGTTTATACAGATTGCGGTGTAGTTATTTCCATGTTGATACAGATAGCGGTGTAGATATTTCCATGTTTATACAGGTAGCGGTGTAGAAATTCCCATGTTTATACAGATCACTTTGTAGACATTTCTATCTTTGTACAGATATCAGTGTAGATATTTCCAAGTTTATACAGATGGCAGTGTAGATATTTCCATGTTTGTACAGATGTCTGTGTAGATATTTCCATGTTTATGCAGATGGCGGTGTAGATATTTCCATGTTTATAGGGATGGCGGTGTAGTTATTTCTATGTCTATAGTGATAGCGGTGTAAATATTTCCATGCTCATAGAGATGGTAGTGTAAGTATTTTCATGTTTATAGAGATAGCGGTGTAGACCTTTCCATGTTTATACAGATAACGGTGTTGGCATTTCCATGTTTATACAGATAGCGGTGTAGATATTTCCATGTTTATACAGCTCGCGGTGTAGACATTTCCATCTTTATACAGATGGCAGTGTAGATATTTCCATGTTTATACAGATAGCGGTGTAGATATTTACATGTCTATAGATGTAGCGGTGTAGTTATTTCCATATTTATACAGATTGCGGTGTAGATATTTCCATCTTTATACAGATGGCGGTGTAGATATTTCCATGTTTATACACATGGCAGTGAAGATATTTCCATGTTTATACAGATAGTGGTGTAGATATTTCCATGTTTATACAGATGGCGGTGTAGATACATTCTTGTTTGTGAAGATGGCGGTGTTGATATTTTCATGATTATAGAGATGGTGGTGTAGATATTTCCATGTATATGGAGACTGCAGTGTAGATATTTCCATGTTTATAGAGAAATCGGTGTAGGTATTTCCATGTTTATACAGAAGCAGGGTAGATATTTCCTTATTTATACAGATATCGGTGTAGATATTTCCAGGTTTATACAGAGAGCGGTGTAGATATTTCCACGTTTTACAGATAGTGGAGTAGATATTTCCATCTTTATACAGATAGCGGTGCAGATATTTCCATGTTTACACAAATAGCCATGTAGATATTTCTATGTTTATACAGACAGAGTTGCAGATATTTCCATGTTTATAAAGATAGCGGTGCAGACATTTAGATGTTTATACAGATAGCCGTGTGGCTATTTCCATGTTTATACAGATAGCGGTGTGGGTATTTCCATGTTTATACAGATAGCCTTATAGAGATTTCCATTTTTATAGAGATGACTGTCTAGATATTTCCATGTTTATACAGCTTTCCGTGTAGATATTTCCATGTTTATACAGATGGTGGTGTAGGTATTTCCATGTTTATACAGATGACTGTGAAGTTATCTCCATGTTTTTACAGATAGCGGTGTGAATATTTCCATGTTTATACAGATCAAGGTGTAGATATTTCCATGTTTATAGAGATAGCGGTGTAGATATTTCCATGTTTATACAGATAGTGGTGTAGATATTTCCATGTTTATACAGATAGCGGTGCAGATATTTCCATGTTTGTACAGATGTCTGTGTAGATATTTCCATCTATTCACAGATGACCGTGTAGATATTTCCATGTTTATACACTTGGCGGTGCAGATATTTCTATGGATATGTAGATGGTGGTGTAGATACTTCCATGTATATACAGATAGCACTGTACTTATTTCCATGTTTATATAGAGAGCGGTGTAGATATTTGCATGTATGTACACATGGCTGTGTAGATATTTCCATGTTTATAGAGTTAGCGGTGTAGATATTTCCATGTTTATACAGATAGCGCTGTAGATATTTCCATGTTTATGCAGATGGCGGTGTAGATATTTCCAGGTTAATAGAGATGGCAGTGTAGATATTTCCATGTTTACAGAGATAGCGGTGTAGATATATCCATGTTCATAGTGATAGCAGTGAGGATATTTCATGTTTATACAGATAGCAGTGTAGATATTTCCATTTTTATAGAGATAGCAGTGGAGATATTTCCATGTTTATACAGATAGCGGTGTAGATATTTCCATGTTTATACTGATCGCGGTGTAGATATTTCCATGTTTATAGAGATGGCGGTGAAGTTATTTCAATGTTCATAGAGATAGTGGTGTTGATTTTTCCATGTTTATAGAGATAGCTGTGTGGATATTTCCATGTTTATACAGATAGGGGTGTAGATATTTCCATGTTTATAGAGATGGCGGTGTGGATATTTCCATGTTTATACAGATCACAGTGTAGATATTTCCATGTTTA
Organism: Pan troglodytes; assembly: GCF_028858775.2. NCBI lineage: Eukaryota > Metazoa > Chordata > Mammalia > Primates > Hominidae > Pan > Pan troglodytes. The sequence goes on from NC_072418.2 coordinate 66,750,317, forward strand.
TACAGATCGCGGTGTAGATATTTCCATGTTTGTACAGATCATGGTGTAGATTTTCCATGTTTATACAGATCGCGGTGTTGATATTACCATGTTTATAGGGATAGCGGAGCAAATATTTGCACATTTATACAGATAGCGGTGTAGTTATTAGCGTGTTTACACATATAGCGGTGTAGATATTTCCATGTATAAACAGATGTCTGTGTACATATTTCCATGTTTAAACAGATGGCGGTGTAGATATTTCCTTGTTTATACAAATAGCGGTGTAGTTATTTCCATGTTTATACAGATAGCGGTGTAGATATTTCCATGTATATACAGATGGCTGTGTCGATATTTCCATGTTTATACAGATGGCTGTGTAGATATTTCCATGTTTATACAGATGGCTGTGTCGATATTTCCATGTTTATACAGATGGCTGTGTAGATATTTCCATGTTTATACAGATGACTTTGCAGGTATTTCCATGTTTATACAGATGACGGTGTAGGTATTTCCATGTTTATAGAGATAGCTGTGTACATACTTCCATGTTTATACAGATAGCAGTGTAGATATTTCCATTTTTATAGAGCTAGCGGTTTAGATATTTCATATTTATACAGATAGCGGTGTAGATATTTCCATGTTTATACAGATTGCGGTGTAGATATTTTCCATGTTTATACACGTGACTGTGTAGGTATTTCCATGTTTATACAGATGGCTTTTTAGATATTTCCATGTTTATAGAGATAGCGGTGCAGTTATTTCCATGTTTATACAGATAGCGGTGAAGATATTTCCATGTATATACAGATGGCTGTGTTGATATTTCCATGTTTATACATATGGCTGTTTAGATATTTCCATGTTCATACAGATGACTTTGTAGGTGTTTCCATGTTTATACAGATGGCGGTGTAGATATTTCCATGTTTATAGAGATAGCTGTGTAGATATTTCCATGTTTATGCAGATAGCGCTGTAGATATATCCATGTTTATAGAGATAGCTATGTAGATATTTGCATGTTTATACAGACCGCGGTGTAGATATTTCCATGTTTATACAGATAGCGTTGCAGATATTTCCATGTTTGTACAGATGGCGGTTTTGATATTTCCATCTATACACAGATGACCGTGTAGATATTTCCATGTTTATACAGATGGCGGCACAGATATTTCTATGGATATGTAGATGGCGGTGTAGATATTTCCATGCTTATACAGATAGACGTGTAGTTATTTTCATGTTTATATAGATAGCGGTGTAGATATTTCCGTGTTTATACAGAAAGCAATGGAGATATTTCCATGTTTATACACATAGCGGTGTACATATTTCCATGTTTATAGAGACAGCCATGTAGGAATTTCCATGTTTATACAGATAGCGGTGCAGATATTTCCATGTTTATACAGATGCCTATGCAGATATTTCCATATTTATACAGAGGGCTGTGTAGATATTTCCATGTTTATACAGATGACTTTGCAGGTATTTCCATGTTTATACAGATGACGGTGTAGGTATTTCCATGTTTATAGAGATAGCTGTGTACATACTTCCATGTTTATACAGATAGCAGTGTAGATATTTCCATTTTTATAGAGCTAGCGGTTTAGATATTTCATATTTATACAGATAGCGGTGTAGATATTTCCATGTTTATACAGATTGCGGTGTAGATATTTTCCATGTTTATACACGTGACTGTGTAGGTATTTCCATGTTTATACAGATGGCTTTTTAGATATTTCCATGTTTATAGAGATAGCGGTGCAGTTATTTCCATGTTTATACAGATAGCGGTGAAGATATTTCCATGTATATACAGATGGCTGTGTTGATATTTCCATGTTTATACATATGGCTGTTTAGATATTTCCATGTTCATACAGATGACTTTGTAGGTGTTTCCATGTTTATACAGATGGCGGTGTAGATATTTCCATGTTTATAGAGATAGCTGTGTAGATATTTCCATGTTTATGCAGATAGCGCTGTAGATATATCCATGTTTATAGAGATAGCTATGTAGATATTTGCATGTTTATACAGACCGCGGTGTAGATATTTCCATGTTTATACAGATAGCGTTGCAGATATTTCCATGTTTGTACAGATGGCGGTTTTGATATTTCCATCTATACACAGATGACCGTGTAGATATTTCCATGTTTATACAGATGGCGGCACAGATATTTCTATGGATATGTAGATGGCGGTGTAGATATTTCCATGCTTATACAGATAGACGTGTAGTTATTTTCATGTTTATATAGATAGCGGTGTAGATATTTCCGTGTTTATACAGAAAGCAATGGAGATATTTCCATGTTTATACACATAGCGGTGTACATATTTCCATGTTTATAGAGACAGCCATGTAGGAATTTCCATGTTTATACAGATAGCGGTGCAGATATTTCCATGTTTATACAGATGCCTATGCAGATATTTCCATATTTATACAGAGGGCTGTGTAGATATTTCCATGTTTATACAGATGGCGGTGTAGATATTTCCATGTTCCTACACATGACTGTGTAGGTAATTCCATGTTTATACAGATGGCGTTGTAGATATTTCCATGTTTATAGAGATAGCGGTGTAGATATTTCCAGGTTTATACAGACAGCAATGGAGATATTTCCATGTTTATACAGATAGCGGTGTAGATATTTTCATGTTTATACAGACCGCGGTGTAGATATATCCATGTTTATACAGATAGCGGTGCAGATATTTCCATGTTTGTACAGATGGCATTGTTGATATTTCCATCTATACACAGATGACCGTATAGATATTTCCATGTTTATACAGATGGCGGCACAGATATTTCTATGGATATGTAGATGGCGATGTAGATATTTCCAAGTTTATATAGATAGCGGTGTGGATATTTCCATGTATATACACATGACTTTGTAGATATTTCCATGTTTATACAGATGGCAGTGTAGGTATTTCGATGTTTATAGAGATAGCAGTGGAGATATTTCCATGTTTATAGAGATAGCGGTGTAGATATTTCCATGTTTATACTGATCGCGGTGTAGATATTTCCATGTTTATAGAGATGGCGGTGAAGATATTTCAATGTTCATAGAGATAGTGGTGTTGATTTTTCCATGTTTATAGAGATAGCTGTGTGGATATTTCCATGTTTATACAGATAGGGGTGTAGATATTTCCATGTTTACAGAGATGGCGGTGTAGATATTTCAATGTTTATACAAATCACGGTGTAGATATTTCCATGTTTATACAGATCGCGGTGTAGATATTTCCATGTTTATACAGATCATGGTGTAGATTTTCCATGTTTATACAGATCGCGGTGTTAATATTACCATGTTCATAGGAATAGCGGAGCAAATATTTGCACATTTATACAGATAGCGGTGTAGTTATTAGCGTGTTTATACAGATAGGGTGTAGATATTTCCATGTATAAACAGATGTCTGTGTACATATTTCCATGTTTAAACATATGGCGGTGTAGATATTTCCTTGTTTATACCAATAGCGGTGCAGTTCTTTCCATGTTTATACAGATAGCGGTGTAGATATTTCCATGTATATACAGATGGCTGTGTCGATATTTCCATGTTTATACAGATGACTGTGTAGATATTTCCATGATTATACAGATGACTTTGTAAGTATTTCCATGTTTATACAGATGAAGGTGTAGCTATTTCCATGTTTATAGAGATTGCTGTGTAGATACTTCCATGTTTATACAGATAGCGGTGTAGATATTTCCATGTTTATACAGATCGCGGTGTTGATAATTCCATGTTTATACAGACAGCAATGGAGATATTTCCATGTTTATACACATAGCGGTGTACATATTTCCATGTTTATAGAGACAGCGGTGAAGGTATTTCCATGTTTATACAGATAGCGGTGCAGATATTTCCATGTTTATACAGATGCCTATGCAGATATTTCCATATTTATACAGAGGGTTGTGTAGATATTTCCATGTTCATACACATGGCAGTGTAGATATTTCCGTGTTCCTACACATGACTGTGTAGGTATTTCCATGTTTATACAGATGGCTTTGTAGATATTTCCATGTTTATAGAGATAGCGTTGTAGATATTTTCATGTTTATACAGACCGCGGTGTAGATATTTCCATGTTTATACAGAATGCGGTGCAGATATTTCCATGTTTGTACAGATGGCGGTGTTGATATTTCCATGTATACACAGATGACCGTGTAGATATTTCCATGTTTATACAGATGGCGGCACAGATATTTCTATGGATATGTAGATGGCGGTGTAGATATTTCCATGTTTATATAGGTAGCGGTGTGGATATTTACATGTATATACACATGACTGTGTAGATATTTCCATGTTTATACAGATGGCGGTGTAGATATTTCCATGTTTATACAGATAACTTTGTAAGTATTTCCATGTTTATACAGATGGCAGTGTAGATATTTCGATGTTTATAGAGATAGCAGTGGAGATATTTCCATGTTTATACAGATAGCGGTGTAGATATTTCCATGTTTATACTGATCGCGGTGTAGATATTTCCATGTTTATAGAGATGGTGGTGTAGATATTTCCATGTTCAGAGAGATAGCGGTGTTGATTTTTCCATGTTTATAGAGATAGTTGTGTGGATATTTCCATGTTTATACAGATAGGGGTGTAGATACTTCCATGTTTATAGAGATGGCGGTGTAGATATTCCCATGTTTATACAGATCACGGTGTAGATATTTCCATGTTTATACAGATCGCGGTGTAGATATTTCCATGTTTATACAGATCATGGTGTAGATATTTCCATGTTTATACAGATCGTGGTCTAGATAATTCCATGTTTATACAGATCGCGGTGTAGATATTTCCATGTTTATAAAGATCGTGGTGTAGATATTTACATGTTTATACAGATAGCGGTGTAGATATTTCCATGTTTATACAGATGGCGGTGTAGTTATTTCAATGTTTATAGAGATGGCGGTGTAGATATTTCCATGTTTATAGAGATGGCGGTGTAGATATATCCATGTTCATAGAGATAGCAGTGAGTATATTTCCATGTTTATACAGATAGCAGCGTAGATATTTCCACTTTTATTGAGACAGCGTTTTAGATATTTCATATTTATACCTATAGCGGTGTAGATATTTCCATGTTTATACAGATTGCGGTGTAGATATTTCCATGTTTATACAGATAGCGGTGTATATATTTCCACGTTTATGCAGATGGCGGTGTAGATATTTCCATCTTTCTACAAATGGCAGTGTAGGTATTTCCATGTTTATAGAGATGGAGGTGTAGATATTTCCATGTTTATATAGATGGCATTGTAGATATTTTCTTGTTTATATAGATGGCGTTGTAGATACCTCCATGTTTAAAGAGATGGCGGTGTGTATATTTCCATGTTGATGGAGATAGCGGTGTAGATATTACCATGTTTATAGAGATAGCGGTGTAGTTATTTCCATGTTTATAGACACAGCGGTGTAGATATTTCCATGTTTCTGCAGATGGCTGTGCAGAAATTTCCATGTTTGTACTGATGGCAGTGTAGATATTTCCATGTTTATAAAGATAGCGGTTTAGATATTGCTATGTTAATAGAGATGGCGGTGTAGGTATTTCCATGTTTATAGAGATAGTGGAGTAGATATTTCCATGTTTATACAGATAGCGGTGTAGATATTTGCAAGTTTATACAGATAGCGGTGTTATTTCCATGTTTATACACATAGCGGTGTAGATATTTCCATGTTTATACAGCTCGTGTTGTAGATATTTCCATCTATATACAGATGGCAGTGTAGATATTTCCATGTTTATACAGATAGTGGTGTTGATATTTCCATGTTCACACAGAAGACTGTGTAGTTATTTCCATGTTTATACAGATGGCGGTTTAGATATTTCCATGTTTATAATGATAGCGGTGTTGTTATTTCCATGTTTATTGGGACAGCGCTGTAGATATTTCCATGTATATACAGATAGCGGTGTAAGTACTTCCATGTTTATATAGATGGCTGTGTAGATATTTCCATGTGTATACAGATGGCAGTGTAGATATTTACTTGTTTATAGAGATCGTGGTGTAGATATTTCCATGTTTATATAGATGACTCTGTAGATATTTGCATGTTTATACAGATGGCGGTTTAGATATTTCCATGTTTATAGAGATAACAGTTTAGATATCTCCATGTTTATAAAGATAGCGGTGTAGATATTTCCATGTTTATAGAGATAGCTGTGTAGATATTTCCATATTCATACAGATAGCGGTGTAGATATTTCCATGTTTATAACGATGGCGGTGAAGATATTTCCATGTTTATACAGATGGTGGTGTAGATATTTCTTTGTTTATACAGATAGCGGTGTAGATATTTCCATGTTTATGTAGATAGCGGTGTAGATATTTCCATGCTTATAGAGATAGCGGTGTAGGTATTTCCATGTTTATAGAGATAGCGGTGAAGATATTTCCACGTTTATACAGATAGCGGTGTAGATATTTCTACGTTTCTACAGATAGCGGTGTAGATATTTCCACGTTTATACAGACAGCGGTGTAGATATTTCCATCTTTATACAGATAGTGGAGAAGATATTTCCATGTTTACACAGATAGCGGTGTAGATATTTCCATGTTTACACAGATAGTGTTGCAGATATTTCCATGTTGATACAGATAGCCGTGTAGATATTTCCATGTTTATACAGATGGCGGTGTAGATATTGCCATGTTTATATGCATAGCGCTGTTGATATTTCCATGTTTATTGGGATAACGGTGTAGGTAATTCCATGTTTATACAGATAGCGGTGTAAGTATTTCCATGTTTATGCAGATAGCGGTGGAGATATTTCCATGCTTATAGAGATGACTCTGTAGATATTTCCGTGTTTATACAGATGGCAGTGTAGATATTTGCATGTTTATACTGATGGTGATGTAGATATTCCATGTTTATTCAGATGGCTGTGTAGATATTTTCATGTTTATAGAGATGGCGGTGAAGATATGTACATGTTTATACAGATAGCGGTGAGGACATTTCCATGTTTATAGAGATAGCTGTGTAGATATTTCCATATTTATACAGATAGTGGTGTAGATATTTCCATGTTTATACAGATGGCTGTGAAGATATATCCATGTGTATACAGATGGCAGTGTAGTTATTTCCATGTTTATAGAGATGGTGGTGTAGATATTTCCATGTTTATACAGATGACAGTGTTGATATTTGTATGTTTATACAGGTAGCGGTGTAGATATTCCCATGTTTATAAAGATAGCGGTGTAGATATTTCCATGTTTAAAGAGATAGCGGTGTAGTTGTTTCCATCTTTGCACAGATTGCCGTGAAGTTATTTCCATCTTTACGCAGATAGCGGTGTAGATATTTCCAAGTTTACACAGATAGCTGTGTAGATATTTCCATGTTTACAGAGATAGTTTTGTGGATATTTCCATGTTTATACAGATAGCGGAGTAGTTATTTCCATGTTTATACCGGCAGCGATATAGATAATTCCATGTTTATACAGGTAGCGGTGTTCACATTTCCATGTTTATACAGATAGCGGTGGAGATATTTCCTTGTTTATACTGATCGTGGTGTAGATATTTCCATGTTTATACAGATAGTGTTGTAGATATTTCCAAATTTATACAGGTAGCGGTGTAGATATTTTCATGTTTATAGAGATCATGGTGTAGATATTTCCATCTTTCCACAGATGGCAGTGTAGATATTTCCATGTTTATACAGATGGCTGTGTAGATATTTCCATGTTTATACAGATAGCAGTGTACATATTTCCATGTTCTTGAAGATGGCAGTGTGGATATTTCCATGTTTACAGAGATAGCGGTGTAGATATTTGTATGTTTACAGAGATAGCGGTGTAGATATTTCCATGTGTATAGAGATGGCGGTGTAGGTATTTCCATGTTTACAGAGTTAGAGGTGAAGATATTTCCATGTTTATGCAGATAGCGGTGTACATATTTCCATGTTTATACGGATAGCGGTGTTGTTATTTCCATGTTTATACAGATAGCTGTGTAGATATTTCCATGTTTATACAGATAGCGGTGTATATATTTCCATGTTTACAGATGTAGCGGTGTAGAAATTTCCATCTTTGCACAGATTGCGGTGTAGCTATTTCCATCTTTACACATATAACTCTGTAGATATTTCCAAGTTTACACAGATAGCTGTGTAGATATTTCCATGTTTACAGAGATAGCATTGTAGGTATTTCCATGTTTATACAGATAGCGGTGTAGGTATTTCCATGTTTATGCAGATAGTGGTGTAGATATTTCCAGGTTTATACAGATAGTGGTGGAGATATTTCCTTGTTTATACAGATCTTGTTGTAGATATTTCCATGTTTATACAGATAGCGGTGTAGATATTTCCATAATTATACAGGTAGCGGTGTAGATATTTCCATGTTTATACAGATCGCTGTGTAGATATTTCCATCTTTCCACAGATGGCCGTGTAGATATTTCCATGTTTATACAGATGGTGGTGTAGATATTTCCATGTGTACACAGTTGTCAGTGTAGATATTTCCATGTTTATAGATATGGTGGTGTAGATATTTCCATGTTTATACAGATGACTGAGTAGATATTTTCATGTTTATACAGATTGCGGTGTAGATATATCTATGTTTATAGAGATAGCGTTGTAGATATTTCCACGTGCATAGAGATGGCGGTGTAGGTATTTCCATGTTTATATAGATATTGGTGAAGGTATTTCCATGTTTATACAGATAGCAGTGTAGATATTTCCATGTTTATACAGATAGCGGTGTAGATATTTCCATGTTTACAGAGATAGCGGAGTAGATATTTCCATGTTTATACAGACGGCTGTGTAGGTGTTTCCATGGGTATACAGATGGCAGTGTAGATATGTCCATGTTTATAGAGATGGTGTTGTAGGTATTTCCAAGTTTATACAGATGACTGTGTAGATATTTGCATGTTTATACAGATGGCGGTGTAGACATTTCCATGTTTATAGAGATAGCGGTGTAGGTATTTCCATGTTAATACAGATAGCGGTGTATATATTTCCAGGTTTATACACATAGCGGTGTAGATATTTCCATGTTTATACACATAGTGGTGGAGTTATTTCCTTGTTTATACAGATCGTGTTGTAGATATTTCCATGTTTATACAGATGGCTGTGTAGATATTTCCATGATCATGCATGTGGCAGTGTAGATATTTCCATGTTTATAGAGATGGTGGTGTAGATATTTCTATGTTTATACAGATAGCGGTGTAGATATTTCCATGTGTATAGAGATGGCGGTGTAGTTATTTCCAAGTTTATACAGATGATGGTGTAGATATTTCCTTGTTTATACAGATAGCGGTGTAGATATTTCCATGTTGATACAGATAGCGGTGTAGATATATCCATGTTTACAGAGATAGCGATGTAGCTATTTCCATCTTTGCACACATTGCGATGTAGATATTATCATCTTTACCAAGACAGCTGTGTAGATATTACCAAGTTTACACAGATAGCTGTGTAGATATTTCCATGTTTACAGAGATATCGTTGTAGATATTTCCATGTTTATACACATAGCGCTGTAGGTATTTCCATGTTTATACAGATAGATGTGTAGGTATTTCCATGTTTATACAGATAGCGGTGGAGGTATTTCCACGTTTATACTGATAGCGGTGGAGATATTTCCACGTTTATATAGATAGCGATGTAGATATTTCCACATTTATACAGATAGCGTTGTAGATATTTAAACGTTTATACATTTAGCGGTGTAGATATTTCCACTTTTATAGAGATAGCAGTGTAGATACTTCCACGTTTTATAGATAGCGGTTTGGATATTTCCATGTTTACACCGACAGCATTGCAGATATTTCCATGTTTATACAGATAGCGGTGTAGATATTTCCATGTTTATACAGATGGCAGTGTAGATATTTCCATGTTTATGCAGATGGCGGTGTAGGCATTTCCATGTTTATGCAGATGGCAGTGTAGTTATTTCCAAGTTTATAGGATGGCAGTGTAGATATTTCCATGTTTATAGAGATAGCGGTGTTGATATTTCCATGTTTATAGATATAGCGTTGTAGGTATTTCCATGTTTATTGTGATAGCGGTATAGATATTTCAATGTTTATACAGATAGCGGTGTAGTTAATTCCATGTTTATACAGATAGTGGTGGAGCTATTTCCTTTATACAAATCGTGGTGTAGATATTTCCATGTTTATACAGATAGCGGTGAAGATATTTCCATATTTATACAGGTAGCGGTGTAGATATTTCCACGGTTATGCAGATCGCGGTGTAGATATTTCGATCTTTCCACAGATGGCAGTGTAGATATTTCCATGTTTATACAAATGGCGGTGTAGGAATTTACATGTTTATACAGATAGCGCTGTAGATATCTCCATGTTCATGCAGATGGCGTTGTAGATATTTCCATGTTTATAGAGATGGTGGTGTAGATATTTCTCTGTTTATAGAGATAGCGGTGTACATATTCTCTTGTGTATAGAGATGGCGGTGGAGATATTTCCATGTTTATAGAGATAATGGTGAAGATATTTCCATGTTTATACAGATAGCGGTGTAGATATTTCCTTGTTTATACAGATAGCGTTGTTGGTATTTCCATGTTTATACAGATGGCAGTGTAGATAGACCCATGTTTCTGGAGATGGCGTTACAGATATTTTCATGTTCATATAGATGGCGGTGTAGATATTTCCATGTTTATAGAGATAGCGGTGTAGATATTTCCATGTTTATAGAGATGGCGGTGTAGATATTTACATGTTTATAGGGATTGCGGTGTAGATATTTCCCTGTTTATACAAATGGCGGTGTAGACATTTCCATGTTTATAGAGATGGCAGTGTAAATATTTCCATGTTTATAGAGATTGCGGTGTAGATATTTCCAAGTTGATAGAGATAGTGGTGTAGTTATTTGCATGTTTATTGACATAGCGGTGTAGATATTTCCACGTGTATACAGATGGCTGTGTAGGTATTTCCATGTAGGCAGATGGCAGTGTAGATATTTCCATGTTTATAGAGATGGTGGTGTAGATATTTTCATGTTTATACAGATGACTGTGTAGACATTTGCATGTTTATACAGAAGGCGGTGTAGATAATTCCATGTTTATAGAGATAACGTTGTAGATATTTCCATGTTTATAAAGATAGCTGTGTCGATATTTCCATGTTCATAGAGATAGCGGTGTTGATTTTTCCATGTTTATAGAGATAGCTGTGTGGATATTTTCATGTTTATACAGATGGGGTGTAGATATTTCCATGTTTATAAAGATAGCTGTGTAGATATTTCCATGTTTAAAGTGATGGCGGTGTAGATATTTCTATGTTTATAGAGATAGCGGTGTAGATAATTTCATGTGTATAGAGATGGCATTGTAGGTATTTCCAAGTTTATAGAGATAGAGGTGAAGGTATTTCCATGTTTATACAGATAGCGGTGTAGATATTTTCATGTTTATACAGTTAGCGTTGTAGATATTTCCGTGTTTATACAGATAGCGGTGTTGGTATTTCCGTGTTTATACAGATAGCATTTTAGATATTTCCATTTTTATACAGATAGCGGTGTACACCTTTCCATGTTTACAGGGATAGTGGTGTACATATTTCCACGTTTATACAGATAGCAGTGTAAATATTTCCTTGTTTATACAGATAGTGGTGTAGATATTTCGCTGTTTATACAGATCGTGGTGTAGATATTTCCATGTTTATACAGATAGCGGAGTAGGTATTTCCATGTTTACAAAGGTAGCAGTGTAGAAATTTCCATATTTATACATATCGCGGTGTAGATATTTCCATCTTTCTACTGATGGCAGGGAAGACATTTCCATGTTTATACAGATGGCGGTGTAGATATTTCCATGTTTACAAAGTTGGCCGTGTAGATATTTCCATGTTTTTGCATGGCAGTGTAGATATTTCCATGTTTATGGAGATGGCGGTGTAGATATTTTTATGTTTATAGAGATGGCATTGTAGATATTTCCATGTTTACACAGATAGCTGAGTAGAGTTTTCCATGTTTATACAGATAGCGGTGTAGATATTTCCATGTTTATAGAGATGGCTGTGTAGATATTTCCATGTGTATACAGATGGCAGTGGAGATATTTCCATGTTTATAGAGATGGTGGTGTAGATATTTCCATGTTTATACAGATGACATTGTACATATTTGCATGTTTATACAGATGACGGTGTAGGTATTTCCATGTTTGTAGAGATAGCGGTGTAGATATTTCTATGTTTATACAGATGGCGGTGTAGATATTTCCATGTTTATACAGATAGCGGTGTAGATATTTCCACGTTTATACAGATAGCGGTGTAGATATTTCCATGTTTACAGAGATAGCGTAGTAGATATTTCCAACTTTGCACAGATTGCGGTGTAGAAATTTCCACGTTCATACAGATGACGGTGTAGATATTTCCATTTTTACACAGATAGCAGTATACATATTTCCATGTTTATACAGATGGCGGTGTAGATTGTTCCATGTTTATGGAGATCGCGGTGTAGATATTTTCATGTTTATAGAGATGGCGATGTAGGTATTTACATGTTTATAGAGATAGTGGTGTCGATATTTCCATGTTTGTACAGATGGCTGTGTAGGTATTTCCATGTGAATACAGATGGCGGTGTAGATATTTCCATGTTTATAGAGATAGCGGTGTGGTTATTTCCATGTTTATACAGATAGCAGTGTAGATATTTCCATGTTTATGCAAATGTCTGTGTAGATATTTCCGTGTGTATACAGATGGCATTGTAGATATTTCCATGTTTATAGAGATGGTGGTGTAGACATTTCCAAGCTTATACAGATGACTGTGTGGATATTTCCATGTTTATACAGATGGCGGTGTAGATATTTCCATGTGTATAGAGATAGCGGTGTAGATATTTCCATGTTTATACAGATAGCGGTGTAGCTATTTCCATGCTAATAGACATAGGGTGTAGGTATTTTCATATTTATACAGATAGCGGTGTAGATATTCCCATGTTTATACAGATGGCGGTGTAGATATTTCCATGTATATAGAGATGGCGGTGTAGATATTACCGTGTTTATAAAGATGACTGTGTAGATATTCCCATGTTTTTACAGATAGCGGTGTAGATATTTCCATGTTTATAAAGATAGCGGTGTGGCTATTTCCATGTTTATACAGATAGCGGTGTAGATATTTCCATGTTTATAGAGATGGCTGTGTAGATATTTCCACGTTTATACAGATGGCAGTGTAGATATTTCCATGTTTATAGAGACGGTGATTTAGATATTTCCATGTTTATAGAGATAGCGGTTTAGATATTTCCATCGTTGCACAGATTGTGCTGTAGATATTTCCATCTTTACACAGATAGTGGTGTAGATATTTCCATGTTTACACAGACAGTGGTGTAGATATTTCCATGTTTACACAGATAGCATTGTATACATTTGCATGTTTATACAGATAGCAGTGTAGATATTTCCATGTTTAGACAGATAGCCGTGTAGATGTTTCCATGTTTATACAGATAGCGGTGTAGATATTTCCATGTTTATACAGATAGCGGTGTAGATTATTCTATGTTTATACAGGTATAGGTGCAGATATTTCCATGTTTATACAGATAGCGGTGTAGATATTTCCATGTTTATAGAGATAGCGGTGTAGGTATTTCCATATTTATACAGATGGCGGTGTAGATTTTTCCATGTTTATTCTTATGTCGGTGTAGATATTTCCATGTTTATACATATGGCGGTGTAGGTATTTCCATGTTTATACAGATAGAGGTGTACATATTTCCATGTTTATAGAAATAGTGATGTAGATATTACCACGTTTACAGATATAGTGGTGTAGATATTTCCATCTTTGCAGAGATTGCAGTGTACATATTTCCATTTTTACAGAGATAGCGGTGTAGATATTTCAATCGTTGCTCAGATTGTGCTGTAGATATTTCCATCTTTACACAGATACTGCTGTAGATATTTCCATGTTTACACAGACAGCGGTGTAGGTATTTGCATGTTTACACAGATAGCGTTGTATATATTTTCATGTTTATACAGATAGCAGTGTAGATATTTCCATGTTTATACAGATAGCGGTTTAGGTGTTTCCAAGTTTACACAGGTAGCGATGGAGATATTTCCAAGTATATACGGACTGAGGTGTAGATATTTCCAAGTTTATACAGATAGCGGTGTAGATATTTAAATGTTTTTACAAATAGCGGTGTAGTTATTTCCTTGTGTATACAGATAGCGGTGTAGGTATTTCCATGTTTATAGAGATAGCGGTGTAGATATTTCCATGTTTATAGAGATAGTGGTGTAGATATTTCTATGTTTATAGAGATAGCAGTGTAGATATTTCCATCTTTATAGAGATGGCGGTGTAGTTAGTTTCATGTTTATGGAGATGGCGGTGTAGATATTTCCATGTTTATAGAGATTGCGGTGTAGATATTTTTATGTTTATAGAGATAGCGGTGTAGGTATTTCCATGTTTATAGAGATAGCGGTGTAGATACTTCCATGTTTACAGAGATAGCGGTGTAGTTGTTTCCATCTTTGCACAGACTGCCGTGAAGTTATTTCCATCTTTACGCAGATAGCGGTGTAGATATTTCCAAGTTTACACAGATAGCTGTGTAGATATTTCCATGTTTACACAGATAGTTTTGTGGATATTTCCATGTTTATGCAGATAGCGGAGTAGTTATTTCCATGTTTATACCGGCAGCGATATAGATACTTCCATGTTTATACAGGTAGCGGTGTTCACATTTCCATGTTTATACAGATAGCGGTGGAGATATTTCCTTGTTTATACTGATCGTGGTGTAGATATTTCCATGTTTATACAGATAGTGGTGTAGATATTTCCAAATTTATACAGGTAGCAGTGTAGATATTTTCATGTTTATACAGATCATGGTGTAGATATTTCCATCTTTCCACAGATGGCAGTGTAGATATTTCCATGTTTATACAGATGGCTGTGTAGATATTTCCATGTTTATACAGATAGCAGTGTACATATTTCCATGTTCTTGAAGATGGCAGTGTGGATATTTCCATGTTTACAGAGATAGCTGTGTAGATATTTGTATGTTTACAGAGAGAGCGGTGTAGATATTTCCATGTTTATAGAGATGGAGGTGTAGATATTTCCATGTTTATACTGATGACTGTGAAGATATTTCCATGTTTATACAGATGGCGGTGTAGGTATTTCCATGTTTATAGAGATAGCTGTGTAGATATTTCCATGTTTATACAGATAGCGGTGTAGATATTTCCATATTTATACAGATATTGGTGTAGATATTTCCATGTTTATACAGATAGCGGTGTAGATAATTCCATGTATATAGAGATAGCGGTGTAGATATTTCCAGATTTATACAGATAGCGGTGAAGATATTTCCATGTTTATACAGATAGCGGTGTAGATTTTTCCATGTTTATACAGATAACAGTGTAGGTATTTCCATGTTTATCTAGATAGCGGTGTAGATATTTCCATGTTTATACAGATGACGCTGTAGATATTTCCATGTTTTTACAGATGGCGGTGTTGATATTTCCATGTTTATACACATAGCGGTGTAGATATTTCCATGTTTATAGAGATGGCTGTGTAGATATTTCCATGTATATGCAGATGGCTTTGTAGATACTTCCATGTTTATACAGATGGCAGTGTAGATTTTCCATGTTTATACAGATAGTGGTGTAGATATTTCCACGTTTATACAGATGACTGTTTATGTATTTCCATGTTTATACAGATGGCAGTGTAGACATTTCCATGTTTATAGACATAGCCATGTGCATATTTTCATGTTTATACAGATAGCGGTGTAGTCTTTTCGATGTCTATAGAGATAGCGGGGTGTAAATTTCCATATTTATACAGATAGCGGTGTAGACATTTCCATGTTTATACATATTGCAGTGTAGGTATTTCCAGGTTTATAGAGATAGCGGTGTAGATATTTCCATGTTTTTACAGATGGCTGTGTACATATTTCCATGTGTATACAGATGGCAGTGTAGATATTTCCAAGTTTATACAGTTATCTGTGTAGACATTTCCATGTTTATACAGATAGCAGTGCAGTTATTTCCATGTTTATACATATTGCAGTGTAGGTATTTCCAGGTTTATAGAGATAGCGGTGTAGATATTTCCATGTTTTTACAGATGGCTGTGTACATATTTCCATGTGTATACAGATGGCAGTGTAGATATTTCCATGTTTATACAGATGGAGGTGTAGATATTTCCATGTTTATACAGATGACTGTGAAGATAATGTCATATTTTCACACATGGCGGTGTAGATATTTCATTGTTTATACAGATAGCTGTCTGGCTATTTCCATGTTTATACAGATAGCAATGGAGATATTTCCATGTTTATAGAGATGGCTGTGTAGATATTTCCAAGTATACACAGATGGCAGTGTAGATATTTCCATGTTTAAAGAGATACTGGTGTAGATATTTCCTTGTTTATACAGATAGCGGTGCAGATATTTCCATGTTTATAGAGACAGCGTTGTATATATTTCCATATTTATACAGATAGCGGTGTAGGTATTTCCATGTTTATTCAGATGGCGGTGTAGGTATTTCCATGTTTATACAGATGGCGGTGTAGATATCTCCCTGTTTATACTGATAGCAGTGTGGATATTTCCTCGTTTATACAGATAGCGGTGTTGATATTTCCATGTTTACACAGATAGCGGTGTAGATATTTCCATCTTTGCACAGATTGCGGTGTAGATATTTCCATTTTTACACAGATAGCGGTGTAGATATTTCCATGTTTACACAGAGACCTGTGTAGATATTTCCATGTTTACAGAGATAGCGTTGTAGATATTTCCATATTTATACAGATAGCGGTGGAGATATTTCCATGTTTATGTAGATAGCAGTGTAGATATTTCCATATTTATGCACATAGCGGTGTATATATTTCCATGTTTATACAGATAGCGCTGGAGATATTTCCATGTTTACGTAGATAGCGGTGTAGATATTTCCATGTTTATACTGATGGAGGTGTAGATATTTCCATGTTTATACAGATGACTCTGTAGATATTTCCATGTTTTTACAGATGGCGGTGTAGATATTTCCATGTTTATACAGATGGCAGTGTTGATATTTCCATGTTTATACAGATATTGGTGTAGATATTTCCACGTTTATACACATGACTGTATATTTATATCCATGTACACACAGATGGCAGTGTAGGCATTTCCATATTTATAGACATAGCCATGTGGATATTTCCATGTTTATACAGATAGCGATGTAGACATTTCGATTTTTATAGAGATAGCGGTGGAGATATTTCAATGTTTATACAGATAGCGGTGTAAATATTGCCATGTTTACAGAGATAGCGCTGTAGATATTTCCGTATTTGCTCAGATTGCAGTGTAGATATTTCCATCTTACCACAGATAGCGGAGTACATATTTCCATGTTTACAAAGCTGTGTAGATATTTCCATGTTTACACAGATACTGTTGTAGATATTTCCATGTTTATACAGATAGCGGTGTAGATATTTCCATGTTTATAAAGATAGCCGTGTAGATATTTCCATGTTTATAGAGATAGCGGTGTAGATATTTCCATGTTTATAAAGATAGCGGTGGAGATATTTCCATATTTATGCAGATATCAGTGGAGATATTTCCATGTTTATAGAGAGAGCGGTGTAGATATTTCCATGTTTATAGAGATGGAGGTGTAGATATTTCCATGTTTATACTGATGACTGTGAAGATATTTCCATGTTTATACAGATGGCGGTGTAGATATTTCCATGTTTATAGAGATAGCTGTGTAGATATTTCCATGTTTATACAGATAGCGGTGTAGATATTTCCATATTTATACAGATATTGGTGTAGATATTTCCATGTTTATACAGATAGCGGTGTAGATAATTCCATGTATATAGAGATAGCGGTGTAGATATTTCCAGATTTATACAGATAGCGGTGAAGATATTTCCATGTTTATACAGATAGCGGTGTAGATTTTTCCATGTTTATACAGATAACAGTGTAGGTATTTCCATGTTTATCTAGATAGCGGTGTAGATATTTCCATGTTTATACAGATGACGCTGTAGATATTTCCATGTTTTTACAGATGGCGGTGTTGATATTTCCATGTTTATACACATAGCGGTGTAGATATTTCCATGTTTATAGAGATGGCTGTGTAGATATTTCCATGTATATGCAGATGGCTTTGTAGATACTTCCATGTTTATACAGATGGCAGTGTAGATTTTCCATGTTTATACAGATAGTGGTGTAGATATTTCCACGTTTATACAGATGACTGTTTATGTATTTCCATGTTTATACAGATGGCAGTGTAGACATTTCCATGTTTATAGACATAGCCATGTGCATATTTTCATGTTTATACAGATAGCGGTGTAGTCTTTTCGATGTCTATAGAGATAGCGGGGTGTAAATTTCCATATTTATACAGATAGCGGTGTAGACATTTCCATGTTTATACATATTGCAGTGTAGGTATTTCCAGGTTTATAGAGATAGCGGTGTAGATATTTCCATGTTTTTACAGATGGCTGTGTACATATTTCCATGTGTATACAGATGGCATTGTAGATATTTCCAAGTTTATACAGTTATCTGTGTAGACATTTCCATGTTTATACAGATAGCAGTGCAGTTATTTCCATGTTTATACATATTGCAGTGTAGGTATTTCCAGGTTTATAGAGATAGCGGTGTAGATATTTCCATGTTTTTACAGATGGCTGTGTACATATTTCCATGTGTATACAGATGGCAGTGTAGATATTTCCATGTTTATACAGATGGAGGTGTAGATATTTCCATGTTTATACAGATGACTGTGAAGATAATGTCATATTTTCACACATGGCGGTGTAGATATTTCATTGTTTATACAGATAGCTGTCTGGCTATTTCCATGTTTATAGAGATGGCTGTGTAGATATTTCCAAGTATACACAGATGGCAGTGTAGATATTTCCATGTTTAAAGAGATACTGGTGTAGATATTTCCTTGTTTATACAGATAGCGGTGCAGATATTTCCATGTTTATAGAGACAGCGTTGTATATATTTCCATATTTATACAGATAGCGGTGTAGGTATTTCCATGTTTATTCAGATGGCGGTGTAGGTATTTCCATGTTTATACAGATGGCGGTGTAGATATCTCCCTGTTTATACTGATAGCAGTGTGGATATTTCCTCGTTTATACAGATAGCGGTGTTGATATTTCCATGTTTACACAGATAGCGGTGTAGATATTTCCATCTTTGCACAGATTGCGGTGTAGATATTTCCATTTTTACACAGATAGCGGTGTAGATATTTCCATGTTTACACAGAGACCTGTGTAGATATTTCCATGTTTACAGAGATAGCGTTGTAGATATTTCCATATTTATACAGATAGCGGTGGAGATATTTCCATGTTTATGTAGATAGCAGTGTAGATATTTCCATATTTATGCACATAGCGGTGTATATATTTCCATGTTTATACAGATAGCGCTGGAGATATTTCCATGTTTACGTAGATAGCGGTGTAGATATTTCCATGTTTATACTGATGGAGGTGTAGATATTTCCATGTTTATACAGATGACTCTGTAGATATTTCCATGTTTTTACAGATGGCGGTGTAGATATTTCCATGTTTATACAGATGGCAGTGTTGATATTTCCATGTTTATACAGATATTGGTGTAGATATTTCCACGTTTATACACATGACTGTATATTTATATCCATGTACACACAGATGGCAGTGTAGGCATTTCCATATTTATAGACATAGCCATGTGGATATTTCCATGTTTATACAGATAGCGATGTAGACATTTCGATTTTTATAGAGATAGCGGTGGAGATATTTCAATGTTTATACAGATAGCGGTGTAAATATTGCCATGTTTACAGAGATAGCGCTGTAGATATTTCCGTATTTGCTCAGATTGCAGTGTAGATATTTCCATCTTACCACAGATAGCGGAGTACATATTTCCATGTTTACAAAGCTGTGTAGATATTTCCATGTTTACACAGATACTGTTGTAGATATTTCCATGTTTATACAGATAGCGGTGTAGATATTTCCATGTTTATAAAGATAGCCGTGTAGATATTTCCATGTTTATAGAGATAGCGGTGTAGATATTTCCATGTTTATAAAGATAGCGGTGGAGATATTTCCATATTTATGCAGATATCAGTGGAGATATTTCCATGTTTATAGAGAGAGCGGTGTAGATATTTCCATGTTTATAGAGATGGAGGTGTAGATATTTCCATGTTTATACTGATGACTGTGAAGATATTTCCATGTTTATACAGATGGCGGTGTAGATATTTCCATGTTTATAGAGATAGCTGTGTAGATATTTCCATGTTTATACAGATAGCGGTGTAGATATTTCCATATTTATACAGATATTGGTGTAGATATTTCCATGTTTATACAGATAGCGGTGTAGATAATTCCATGTATATAGAGATAGCGGTGTAGATATTTCCAGATTTATACAGATAGCGGTGAAGATATTTCCATGTTTATACAGATAGCGGTGTAGATTTTTCCATGTTTATACAGATAACAGTGTAGGTATTTCCATGTTTATCTAGATAGCGGTGTAGATATTTCCATGTTTATACAGATGACGCTGTAGATATTTCCATGTTTTTACAGATGGCGGTGTTGATATTTCCATGTTTATACACATAGCGGTGTAGATATTTCCATGTTTATAGAGATGGCTGTGTAGATATTTCCATGTATATGCAGGTGGCTTTGTAGATACTTCCATGTTTATACAGATGGCAGTGTAGATTTTCCATGTTTATACAGATAGTGGTGTAGATATTTCCACGTTTATACAGATGACTGTTTATGTATTTCCATGTTTATACAGATGGCAGTGTAGACATTTCCATGTTTATAGACATAGCCATGTGCATATTTTCATGTTTATACAGATAGCGGTGTAGTCTTTTCGATGTCTATAGAGATAGCGGGGTGTAAATTTCCATATTTATACAGATAGCGGTGTAGACATTTCCATGTTTATACAGATAGCGGTGTAGATATTTCCATGTTTATACAGATAGCGTTGTAGATATTTCCATGTTTACAGAGATGGCGCTGTAGATATTTCCATATTTACACAGACTGCAGTGTAGATATTTCCATCTTTACATAGATAGTGGAGTACATATTTCCATGTTTACACAGAGAGCTGTATAGATATTTCCATGTTTACTCAGATAGTGTTGTAGATATTTCCATGTTAATACAGATAGCGGTGTAGACATTTCCATGTTTATAAAGATAGCAGTGTAGATATTTCCATGTTTATGGAGATAGCGGTGGAGATATTTCCATGTTTATGCAGATAGCGGTGTAGATATTTCCATGTTTATACACATAGCGGTCGAGGTATTTCCATGTTTATACACATAGCGGTGGAGATTTTTCCATGTTTATAGACATAGCGGTGTAGATATTTCCATGTTTATACAGACAGCGGTGTGGCTATTTCCATGTTTATACAGATAGCGGTGTAGATATTTCCATGTTTATAGAGATGCCTGTGTAAACATTTACATGTTTATACAGATGGCAGTGTAGATATTTCCATGTTTATACAGATAGTGGTGTAGATATTTCCAGGTTTATTCAGATTACTGTGTGGGTATTTCCATGTTTATACAGATGGCGGTGTAGATATTTCCATGTTTATAGAGATAGACATGTAGTTATTTCCATGTTTATACAGATAGCAGTGTAGACATTTCCATGTTTATAGAGATAGCGGTGTAGGTATTTCCATATTTATACAAATAGCGGTTTCACTATTTCCACGTTTATACAGATTGCGGTGTAGATATTTCCATGTATATAGAGATCACGGTGTAGATATTTCCATGTTTATACAGATAGCGTTGTAGATATTTTCATGTTTACAGGGATAGCGGTGTATATATTTCCATATTTGCACAGAGTGCGGTGTAGATATTCCCATCTTTACACAGATAGCGGAGTACATATTTCCATGTTTACACAGATAGCTGTATAGATATTTCCATGTTTACACAGATAGCATTGTAGATATTTCCATGTTTATACAGATAGTGATGTAGATATTTCCATGTTTATACAGATGACTGTGTAGGTATTTCCATGTTTATACAGATGGCGGTGTAGATATTTCCATGTTTATACAGATGGCGGTGTAGATATTTCCAAGTTTATAGAGATAGCCATGTAGATATTACCATGGTTATACAGATAGCGGTGTAGACAGTTCCATGTTTATAGAGATAGCGGTGTAGTTATATCCATATTTATTCAGATAGCGGTGTAGATATTTCCATGTTTATACAGATGGTGGTGTAGATATCTCCCTGTTTATACAAATAGCGGTGTGGATATTTCCGTGTATATACAGATAGCGGTGTTGATATTTCCATGTTTACACAGATAGCGGTGTAGTTATTTCCAACTTTGCACAGATTGCGGTGTAGATATTTCCATTTTTACACAGATAGCTGTGTAGATATTTCCATGTTTACACGCAGAGCTGTGTAGATATTTCCATGTTTACACACATAGCAGTGTAGATATTTCCATGTTTATACAGATGGCGGTGTAGATAGTTCCATGTTTATGGAGCAGGCGGTGTAGATATTTTCATGTTTATAGAGATGGCGGTGTAGATATTTCCATGTTTATAGAAATGGCAGTGTAGATGTTTCCATGTTTATCGAGATGGTGGAGTAGATATTTCCATGTTTTTTCAGATGACAGTGTAGCTATTTCCAAGTTTATACAGACGGCAGTGTAGATATTTCCATGTTATACAGATAGCGGTGTAGACATTTCCATATTTATACAGATAGCGGTGTAGTTATTTCCATATTAATACAGATAGCGGTGTAGATATTTCCATATTTATACAGATGGCGGTGTATATATTTCCATGTTTATTCAGATAGCGGTGCAGATATTTCCATGTTTATGCAGATAGCGGAGTAGATATTTGCATGTTTATAACAATAGCGGTGAACATATTTCCACGTTTACAGAGAGTGCGGTGTAGATATTTCCATTTATATACTGATGGCTGTGTAGGCATTTCCATGTGTATCCAGATGTCAGTG
The DNA here is from genome assembly GCF_028858775.2 of Pan troglodytes. NCBI lineage: Eukaryota > Metazoa > Chordata > Mammalia > Primates > Hominidae > Pan > Pan troglodytes. Next base: position 66,773,724 of record NC_072418.2, read on the forward strand.
TAGATTTCCCATGTTTATACTGATGGAGCTGTAGATATTTCCTTGTTTATAGAGATAGCGGTGGAGATATTTCCATGTTTATACAGATAGCGATGTAGATATTTCCATGTTTATACAGATAGCAGTGTAATTATTTCCATGTTTATACAGATAGCGGTGATGATATTTCCATGTTTATAGAGATAGCGGTGTAGATATTTCCATGTTTATACGGATAGCGGTGGAGATATTTCCATGTTTATACAGATAGTGGTGGAAATATTGCCTTATTTATACAGATGGCGGTGTAGATATTTCCAAGTTTATACAGAGAGCGGTGTAGATATTTCCATGTTTATACAGATAGCAGTGCAGTTATTTCCATGTTTATACAAATAGCAGTGTAGGTATTTCCAGGTTTATAGAGATAGCGGTGTAGATATTTCCATGTTTATACAGATGGCTGTGTAGATATTTACATGTGTATACAGATGGCAGTGTAGATATTTCCATGTTTATACAGATGGAGGTGTAGATATTTCCATGTTTTTACAGATGACTGTGAAGATATTTTCATATTTTTACACATGACGGTGTTGATATTTCATTGTTTATACATATAGCTGTGTGGCTATCTCCATGTTTATACAGATAGCATTGGAGATATTTCCATGTTTATAGAGGTGGCTGTGTAGATATTTCCATGTTTATAGAGATGGCAGTGTAGATATTTCCATGTTTATAGAGATAGTGGTGTAGATATTTCCGTGTTTATACAGATAGCGGTGCAGATATTTCCATTTTTATAGAGACAGCGTTGTATACATTTCCATATTTATACTGATAGCGGTGTAGATATTTCCATGTTTATTCAGATGGCGGTGTAGGTATTTCCATGTTTATAGAGATGGCAGTGTAGATATTTCCCTGTTTATACAGATAGCTGTGTGGATATTTCCGGGTTTATACAGATAGCGGTGTTGATATTTCCATGTTTACACAGATAGCAGTGTAGATATTTCCATCTTTGCACAGATTGCGGAGTAGATATTTCCATGTTTACACAGATAGCGGTGTAGATATTTCCATGTTTACACAGAGAGCTGTGTAGGTTTTTCCATGTTTACACAGAGATCTGTGTAGGTATTTCCATGTTTACACAGATAGCGTTGTAGATATTTCCATATTTATACAGATAGCGGTGTAGATATTTCCATATTTACACAGATAGCGGTGTAGATATTTCCATATTTATACAGATAGCGGTGTACATATTTCCAAGTTTATACAGATAGCGGTGGAGATATTTCCATGTTTATACAGATAGCTGTGGAGATATTTTCATGTTTATACAGATCGCAGTGTAGATATTTTCATGTTTATACAGATAGCACTGTCCATATTTCCAAGTTTGTACAGACAGCCATGTAGATATTTCCATGTTTATGAAGATACCGGTGTAGATATTTGCATGTTTATACCCATAGCGGTGTACATATTTCCACGTTGACAGAGATAGCGGTGTAGATATTTCCATGTTTATACAGATGGCTTTGTAGATATTTCCATGTGTATACAGATGGCATTGTAAATATTTCCATGTTTATACAGATGGAGATGTAGATATTTCCATGTTTATACAGATGACTGTGAAGATATTTTCATATTTTTACACATGGCGGTGTAGATATTTCATTGTTTATACAGATAGCTGAGTGGATATTTCCATGTTTATACAGATAGCAGTGGAGATATTTCCATGTTTATACAGATGGATGTGTAGATATTTCCATGTGTATACACATGGCGGTGTAGATATTTCCATGTTTATACAGATAGCCATGTAGATATTTCCATGTTCATAGGGATGGCTGTGTAGATATTTCCTTGTTTACACAGATGGCAGTGTAGATATTTCCAAGTTTATACAGTTATCTGTGTAGACATTTCCATGTTTATACAGATAGCAGTGCAGTTATTTCCATGTTTATACATATTGCAGTGTAGGTATTTCCAGGTTTATGGAGATAGCGGTGTAGATATTTCCATGTTTTTACAGATGGCTGTGTACATATTTCCATGTGTATACAGATGGCAGTGTAGATATTTCCATGTTTATACAGATGGAGGTGTAGATATTTCCATGTTTATACAGATGACTGTGAAGATAATGTCATATTTTCACACATGGCGGTGTAGATATTTCATTGTTTAAACAGATAGCTGTCTGGCTATTTCCATGTTTATACAGATAGCAATGGAGATATTTCCATGTTTATAGAGATGGCTGTGTAGATATTTCCAAGTATATACAGATGGCAGTGTAGATATTTCCATGTTTAAAGAGATACTGGTGTAGATATTTCCTTGTTTATGCAGATAGCGGTGCAGATATTTCCATGTTTATAGAGACAGCGTTGTATATATTTCCATATTTATACAGATAGCGGTGTAGGTATTTCCATGTTTATTCAGATGGCGGTGTAGGTATTTCCATGTTTATACAGATGGCGGTGTAGATATCTCCCTGTTTATACTGATAGCAGTGTGGATATTTCCTCGTTTATACAGATAGCAGTGTTGATATTTCCATGTTTACACAGATAGCGGTGTAGATATTTCCATCTTTGCACAGACTGCGGTGTAGATATTTCCATTTTTACACAGATAGCGGTGTAGATATTTCCATGTTTACACAGAGACCTGTGTAGATATTTCCATGTTTACAGAGATAGCGTTGTAGATATTTCCATATTTATACAGATAGCGGTGGAGATATTTCCATGTTTATGTAGATAGCAGTGTAGATATTTCCATATTTATGCACATAGCGGTGTATATATTTCCATGTTTATACAGATAGCGCTGGAGATATTTCCATGTTTACGTAGATAGCGGTGTAGATATTTCCATGTTTATACTGATGGAGGTGTAGATATTTCCATGTTTATACAGATGACTCTGTAGATATTTCCATGTTTTTACAGATGGCGGTGTAGATATTTCCATGTTTATACAGATGGCAGTGTTGATATTTCCATGTTTATACAGATATTGGTGTAGATATTTCCACGTTTATACAGATGACTGTATATTTATATCCATGTACACACAGATGGCAGTGTAGGCATTTCCATATTTATAGACATAGCCATGTGGATATTTCCATGTTTATACAGATAGCGATGTAGACATTTTGATTTTTATAGAGATAGCGGTGGAGATATTTCAATGTTTATACAGATAGCGGTGTAAATATTGCCATGTTTACAGAGATAGCGCTGTAGATATTTCCGTATTTGCTCAGATTGCAGTGTAGATATTTCCATCTTACCACAGATAGCGGAGTACATATTTCCATGTTTACAAAGCTGTGTAGATATTTCCATGTTTACACAGATACTGTTGTAGATATTTCCATGTTTATACAGATAGCGGTGTAGATATTTCCATGTTTATAAAGATAGCCGTGTAGATATTTCCATGTTTATAGAGATAGCGGTGTAGATATTTCCATGTTTATAAAGATAGCGGTGGAGATATTTCCATATTTATGCAGATAGCAGTGGAGATATTTCCATGTTTATAGAGAGAGCGGTGTAGATATTTCCATGTTTATAGAGATGGAGGTGTAGATATTTCCATGTTTATACTGATGACTGTGAAGATATTTCCATGTTTATACAGATGGCGGTGTAGATATTTCCATGTTTATAGAGATAGCTGTGTAGATATTTCCATGTTTATACAGATAGCGGTGTAGATATTTCCATATTTATACAGATATTGGTGTAGATATTTCCATGTTTATACAGATAGCGGTGTAGATAATTCCATGTATATAGAGATAGCGGTGTAGATATTTCCAGATTTATACAGATAGCGGTGAAGATATTTCCATGTTTATACAGATAGCGGTGTAGATTTTTCCATGTTTATACAGATAACAGTGTAGGTATTTCCATGTTTATCTAGATAGCGGTGTAGATATTTCCATGTTTATACAGATGACGCTGTAGATATTTCCATGTTTTTACAGATGGCGGTGTTGATATTTCCATGTTTATACACATAGCGGTGTAGATATTTCCATGTTTATAGAGATGGCTGTGTAGATATTTCCATGTATATGCAGATGGCTTTGTAGATACTTCCATGTTTATACAGATGGCAGTGTAGATTTTCCATGTTTATACAGATAGTGGTGTAGATATTTCCACGTTTATACAGATGACTGTTTATGTATTTCCATGTTTATACAGATGGCAGTGTAGACATTTCCATGTTTATAGACATAGCCATGTGCATATTTTCATGTTTATACAGATAGCGGTGTAGTCTTTTCGATGTCTATAGAGATAGCGGGGTGTAAATTTCCATATTTATACAGATAGCGGTGTAGACATTTCCATGTTTATACAGATAGCGGTGTAGATATTTCCATGTTTATACAGATAGCGTTGTAGATATTTCCATGTTTACAGAGATGGCGATGTAGATATTTCCATATTTGCACAGACTGCAGTGTAGATATTTCCATCTTTACAAAGATAGTGGAGTACATATTTCCATGTTTACACAGAGAGCTGTATAGATATTTCCATGTTTACTCAGATAGTGTTGTAGATATTTCCATGTTAATACAGATAGCGGTGTAGACATTTCCATGTTTATAAAGATAGCAGTGTAGATATTTCCATGTTTATGGAGATAGCGGTGGAGATATTTCCATGTTTATGCAGATAGTGGTGTAGATATTTCCATGTTTATACACATAGCGGTGGAGGTATTTCCATGTATATACAGATAGCGGTGTAGATATTTCCAAGTTTATGCAGATAGCGGTGTAGATATTTCCATGTTTATACACATAGCGGTGGAGGTATTTCCATGTTTATGCACATAGCGGTGGAGATTTTTCCATGTTTATAGACATAGCGGTGTAGATATTTCCATGTTTATACAGACAGCGGTGTGGCTATTTCCATGTTTATACAGATAGCGGTGTAGATATTTCCATGTTTATAGAGATGCCTGTGTAAATATTTGCATGTTTATACAGATGGCAGTGTAGATATTTCCATGTTTATACAGATAGTGGTGTAGATATTTCCAGGTTTATTCAGATTACTGTGTGGGTATTTCCATGTTTATACAGATGGCGGTGTAGATATTTCCATGTTTATAGAGATAGACATGTAGATATTTCCATGTTTATACAGATAGCAGTGTAGACATTTCCATGTTTATAGAGATAGCGGTGTAGGTATTTCCATATTTATACAAATAGCGGTTTCACTATTTCCACGTTTATACAGATTGCGGTGTAGATATTTCCATGTATATAGAGATCACGGTGTAGATATTTCCATGTTTATGCAGATAGCGTTGTAGATATTTTCATGTTTACAGGGATAGCGGTGTATATATTTCCATATTTGCACAGAGTGCGGTGTAGATATTCCCATCTTTACACAGATAGCGGTGTACATATTTCCATGTTTACACAGATAGCTGTATAGATATTTCCATGTTTACACAGATAGCATTGTAGATATTTCCATGTTTATACAGATAGTGATGTAGATATTTCCATGTTGATACAGATGACTGTGTAGGTATTTCCATGTTTATACAGATGGCGGTGTAGATATTTCCATGTTTATACAGATGGCGGTGTAGATATTTCCAAGTTTATAGAGATAGCCATGTAGATATTACCATGGTTATACAGATAGCGGTGTAGAGAGTTCCATGTTTATAGAGATAGCGGTGTAGTTATATCCATATTTATTCAGATAGCGGTGTAGATATTTCCATGTCTATACAGATAGCGGTGTACATATTTCCAAGTTTATTTAGACGGCGGTGTAGATATTTCCATATTTATAGAGATAGCCTTGTAGATATTTCCATGATTATACAGATAGCGGTGTAGATATTTCCATGTTTACAGATAGCGGTGTAGGTATTTCCATGTTTATACAGATTGCGGTGTAGGTATTTCCATGTTTGTATACATAGCGGTATAGATATTTCCACGTTTATACAGATGACATTGTAGATATTTCCATGTTTATACAGATGGAGGTGTAGATATTTCCATGTTTATAGACATGACTGTGTAGGTATTTCCACGTTTTTACAGATTGCGGTGTTGTTATTTCCATGTTTATACAGATAGTGGTGTAGATATGTCCATGTTTATAGAAATGGCTGTGTAGATATTTCCATGTTTATACACATGGCAGTGTAGATATTTCCAAGTTAATACAGATAGTGGTGTAGATATTTCCATGTTGATAAATATGACTGTGTTGTTATTTCCATGTTTATACAGATGGGGGTGTACATATTTCCATGTTTATAGAGATAGCCATTTATATATTTCCATGATTATACAGATAGCGGTGAAGATATTTTCATGTTTATACAGATAACGGTGTAGACAATTCCATGTATATAGAGATAGCTGTGTAGATATTTACATGTTTATACAGATGGCAGTGTAGATATTTCCATGTTTATACAGATGGAGGTGTAGATATTTCCATATTTATAGAGATGGCTGTGTAGATATTTCCATGTTTATGCAGATGGCTTTGTAGATAATTCCATGTTTATACAGATGGCAGTGTAGCTTTTCCATGTTTATAATGATAGTGGTGTAGATATTTCCACGTTTATACAGATGACTGTGTAGTTATTTCCATGTTTATACAGATGACAGTGCAGACATTTCTATGTTTATAGACATAGCCATGTGGATATTTCCATGTTTATACAGATAGCGGTGTAGACATTTCGACGTTTATAGAGATAGCGGTGTAGATATTTCCATATTTATACATATAGCGGTGTAGGTATTTCCATGTTTATACAGATAGCATTGTAGATATTTCCATGTTTACAGGGACAGCGGTGTAGATATTTCCATGTTTATACAGATAGCGGTGTAGATATATCCATGTTTATGCAGATAGCGGTGTAGATATTTCCATGTTTATACAGATAGCGGTGTTGATATTTCCATGTTTATCCTGATGGCGGTGGAGATATTTCCATGTTTATACAGATAGCGATGTAGATATTTCCATGTTTGTAGAGATGGCGGTGTAGATATTTCCATGTTTATAGAGATTGCAGTTTAGATATTTCCATCTTTATAGAAATAGCATGGTAGGTATTTCCATGTTTATAGAGATAGCGGAGTAGATATTTCCGTGTTTACACTGATGGCTGTGTAGGTATTCCATGTGTATACAGATGGCAGTGTAGATATTTCCAAGTTTATAGAGATGGTGGTGTAGATATTTCTATGTTTATACAGATGATTGCGTAGATATTTGCATGTTTATACAGATTGCGGTGTAGATATTTCCATGTTTATGGAGATAGCGGTGTAGTTATTTCCATGTTTATACCGATAGCAGTGTAGATATTTCCATGTTTATACAGATAGCAGTGTTGATATTTCCATGTTCATACAGATAGTGGTGGAGATACTTCCCTGTTTATACAGTTCGTGGTGAAGATATTTCCATGTATATACAGACGGCGTTGTAGATATTTCTATATTTATACTGGTAGCGGTGTAGATATTTCCATATTTATATAGATTGTGGTGTAGATATTTCCATCTTTCCACAGATGGCAGTGTAGATATTTCCATTTTTATACAGATGACTCTGTAGATATTTGCATGTTTATAAAGATAGCGGTGTAGATATTTCCATATTTATACAGATAGCGATGTAGATATTTCCATGTTTATACAGATAGCGGTGAAGATATTTCCATGTTTATGTGGATAGCGGTGTTCATATTTGCATGTTTATAGGGATAGCGGTGTAGATATTTCCATGTTTATACAGATAGCGGTGTAGATACTTCCATGTTTACAAAGATAGCGGTGTAGATATTTACATCTTTGCACAGATTGCGCTGTAGATATTTCCATTTTTACACAGATAGCTGTGTAGATATCTGCATGTTTACACAGATATCTGTGTAGATATTTCCATGTTTACACAGATACCGTTGAAGATATTTCCATGTTTATACAGATAGCGTTGTACATATTTCCATGTTTATACAGACAGCGGTGTAGATATTTCCATGTTTACACTGATAGCGGTGGAGCTATTTCCATGATAATACAGATAGCGATGTAGATATTTCCATGTTTATAGTGATGGCGGTGTAGAAATTTCCATGTTTATAGAGATTGCAGTGTAGATATTTCCATGTTTATAGAGATAGCGTTGTGCGTATTTCCCTGTTTATAGAGATAGCGGAGTAGATATTTCCGTGGTTACACAGATGGCTGTGTAGGCATTTCCATGGGTATACAGATGGCAGTGTAGATATTTCCATGTTTATAGAGATGATGGTGTAGATATTTCCATGTTTATACAGATGACTGCGTAGATATTTGCATGTTTATACAGATGGCAGTGTAGATATTTCCATGTTTATACAGATAACGGTGTAGATATTTCCATGTTTATACAGATAGCGGTGTTTATATTTCCCTGTTTATACAGATAGTGGTGGAGATATTTCCATGTTTATACAGATTGTGGTGTAGATATTTCCATCTTTCCACATAGGGCAGTGTAGATATTTCCATATTTATACAGATGACTGTGTAGATATTTGGAAGTTTATACAGATGGCGTTGTAGATATTTCCATGTTTATAGAGATGACAGTGTAGATATTTCCATGTTTATAGAGATAGCGGTGTAGATATTTACATATTTATACAGATAGCGGTGTAGATATTTCCATGTTTATACAGGTGGCAGTGTGGATATTTCCATGTATATACAGATGGCAGTGTAGATATTTCCTTGTTTATACCCATAGCGGTGTAGATATTTCCATGTTTATACAGATAGCGGTGTAGATATTTCCATGTTTATACGGATAGCGGTGTATATATTTCCATGTTTATACAGATAGCTTTGGAGATATTTCCACGGTTATACAGATATCGAGGTAGATAATTCCACGTTTATACAGATAGCGTTTGTAGATATTTCCACGTTTATAGAGATAGCGGTGTAGATATTTCCATGTTGATACAGATAGCAGTGTAGATATTTCCATGTTTACAGAGATAGCGTTATAGATGTTTCCATCTATGCACAGATTGCGCTGTAGATATTTCCATCTTTACACAGATAGCTGTGTAGATATTTGCAAGTTTACACAGATATCTGTGTAGATATTTCCATGTTTACACAGATAGCGTTGTATGCATTTCCATGTTTATACTGATAGCGTTGTACATATTTCCATGCTTATGCAGATAGCGTTGCAGATATTTCCACGTTTATAGAGATAGCGGTGTAGATATTTCCACGTTTCGCAGATAGCAGTGTAGATATTTCCAAGTTTACACTGACAGCGTTGGAGACATTTCCATGTTTATACAGATAGCAGTGTAGATATTTCCATGTTTATACAGATGGCGGTGTAGATATTTCCATGTTTAAGCAGATGGTGGTGTAGATATTTCCATGTTTATGCAGATGTCGGTGTAGACATTTCGAAGTTTATGGAATGGCGGTGTAGATATTTCCATGTTTACAAAGATAGCGGTGTAGATATTTCCATGTTTATATAGATAGCGGTGTACGTATTTCCATGTTTATACTGATAGCGCTATAGATCTTTCCATGTTTATACAGATAGCGGTGAAGATATTTCCATGTATATGCGGATAGCGGTGTTAATATATCCATGTTTACATGGATAGCGGTGTAGATATTTCCATGTTTATACAGATAGCGGTGTAGATATTTCCATGTTTATAGACATGGCTGTGTAGATATTTCCATGTTTATACAGATGGCAGTGTAGATATTTCCATGCTTATACAGATAGTGGTGTAGATATTTCCATGTTTATACCGATGACTGTGTAGTATTTCCATGTTTTTACAGATGTCGGTGTAGATATTTTCAGGTTTATAGAAATAGCGGTGTAGATATTTCCATGTTTATACAGATAGCTGTGTAGTTCTTTCCATGTTTACAAAGATAGCGGTGTAGATATTTCCATATTTATATAGATAGCGGTGTAGATATTTCCATGTTTATATAGATAGCAGTGTAGATATTTCCATGTTTATACAGATAGCGGTGTAGGTATTTCCATGTTTATAGAGATGATGGTGAAGATATTTCCATGTTTATAGAGATAGTGGTGTAGACATTTCCAAGTTTATGGAGATAGGGGTATAGATATTTCCATGTTTATTCAGCTCCCGGTGTAGATATTTCCATCTTTATACAGATGGCAGTGTAGATATTTCGATGTTTATACAGATAGTGGTGTACAGATTTTAAGTTTATAGAGTTGGTAGTGTAGATATTTCCAAGTTTATAGAGATTGCGGTGTAGATATTTCCATGTTTATAGAGATGGCCGTGTATGTATTTCCATGTTTATAGAGACAGCGGTGTAGATACTTCCATGTTTCTACAGATGGCGTTGTAGATATTTCCATGTGTATACAGATGGCAATGTAGATATTTCCATGTTTATAGTTATGGTTGTGTAGATATTTCCATGTTTATACAGATGACTGTGTAGATATTTGCATGTTTATACAGATGGCGGTGTAGATATTTACATGTTTACAGAGATAACAGTGTAGATATTTCCATGTTTATAAAGATAGCGGTGTAAATATTTCCATGTTGATACAGATTGCGGTGTAGATATTTCCATGTTTACAGAGATAGCGGTGTAGATATTTCCATCTTTGCACAGATTGCGCTGTAGATATTTCGATCTTTACACAGATAGCTCTGCAGATATTTGCAAGTTTACACAGATATCTGTGTAGATATTTCCATGTTTACACAGATAGAGTTGTAGATATTTCCATGTTTATACAGATAGCGTTGTACATATTTCCGTGTTTAAAGAGATAGCGTTGTAGATATTTCCATGTTTATACAGATAGCGGTGTAGATATTTCCATGTTTATGCAGATAACGGTGTAGATATTTAAATGTTTATACTGATAGCGGTGGAGATATTTCCATGTTAATACAGATAGCGATGTAGATATTTCCATGTTTATAGAGATGGCGGTGTAGATATTTCCAAGTTTATAGAGATTGCAATGTAGATATTTCTATGTTTATAGAGATAGTGGTGTAGATATTTCCATGAGTATAGAGATGGCGGTGTAGGTATTTCCATGTGTATAGATATGGCGGTGTAGGTAGTTCCATGTTTACAGAGATAGTCGTGAAGATATTTCCGTATTTATACAGATAGCGTTCTAGGTGTTTCCAGGTTTATAGAGATAGTGGTGAGGATACTTCCGTATTTATACAGATATCGTTGTAGATATTTCCATGTTTATACAGATAGCCATTTTGGTATTTCCATGTTTATACAGATAGCGGTGTAGATATTTCCATGTTTATACAGATAGCGGTGTAGATATTTCCATCTTTGCTGAGATAGCTGTATAGATATTTCCATGTTTACACAGATAGCTGTGTAGATATTTCCATGTTTACACAGATAGCGTTGTAGATATTTCCATCTTTATACAGATAGCGGTGTAGATATTTCTATGTTTATACAGATAACGTTGTTGTTATTTCCATGTTTAAACAGATAGCAGTGTAGATATTTCCATGTTTACAGATGGCAGTGTAGATATTTCCAATTTATAAAGATAGCGGTGTAGATATTTCCATGTTTATACAGATAGCCGTGTACATATTTCCATGTTTGTACAGATGGCTGTGTAGATATTTCCATGTGTATACAGATGGCAGTGTAGATATTTCCATGTTTATACAGATGGAGGTGTAGATATTTCCAAGTTTATACAGATGGCTGTGTAGATATCTTCATGTTTTTACAGATGGCGGTGTAGATATTTCCATATTTATACAGATAGCGGTGTCGCTATTTCTATGTTTATACAGATAGCACTGTAGCTATTTCCATGTTTATAGAGAAAGCTGTGTAGATATTTCCATGTTTATAGAGATAGTGGTATAGATGTTTTCATGTTTATACAGATGACTGTGTAGTCATTTCCATGTTTATACAGATGGTGGTGTAGACATTTCCATGTTTATAGAGATAGCCATGTAGATATTTCCAAGTTAATAAAGATAGCGGTGCAGGCATTTCCATGTTTATAGAGATAGCGTTGTAGGTATTTCAATATTTATAGAGATAACAGAGTAGATATTTCCAAGTTTATACAGATAGCGGTGTAGATATATCCATGTATATAAAGATAGCGGTGTAGACGTTTCCATGTTTATACAGATCGTGGTATAGATATTTCCATGTTTATAGAGGTAGCGGTGTAGATATTTTGACATTTGCACAGATTGCGGTGTACATGTTTCCATCTTTCACAGATAGCGGTGTACATATTTCCATGTTTACACAGATAGCTGTGTAGATATTTCCATGTTTACACAGATATTGTTGTAGATATTTCCATGTTTATACAGATAGCGGTGTCGCTATTTACATGTTTATACAGATATCAGTGTAGATATTTCCATGTTTATAGAGATATCTGTGTAGATATTTACATGTTTATACAGATAGTGGTGTAGATATTCCCATGTTTATACAGATGGCAGTGTAGATATTTCCATGTTTATACAGATAGTAGTGTAGATGTTTCCATGTTTATATAGATGACTGTGTAGGTATTTCCATGTTTATACAGATGGCGGTGTAGATATTTCCATGTTTATAGAGATAGCGGTGTAGATATTTCCATGTTTATACAGATAGCGGTGTAGATATTTCCATGTTTATAGAGATCGCGGTGTAGTTATTTCCATGTTTATACAGATAGCGGTGTAGACATTCCATGATTATACAGATCGTGGTGTAGATATTTCCATTTTTATTATGATAGTGGTGTTGATATTTCCATCTTCATACAGATGACTCTGTAGGTATTTCCATGTTTATAAAGATGGGGGTGTAGATATTTCCGTGTTTATAGAGATAGCGGAGTAGATATTTCCATATTTATACAGATAGCGGTGTAGATATTTCCATGCTTATACAGATAGCGGTGTAGACATTTCCATGTTTATACAGATCGTGGTGTAGATATTTCCATTTTTATAATTATAGTGGTGTTGATATTTCCATTTTCATACAGATGACTCTGTAGGTATTTCCATGTTCATAAAGATGGGGGTGTAGATATTTCCGTGGTTATAGAGATAGCCGTTTAGGTATTTCAATGTTTTTACAGATAGCGGTGTAGACATTTCCATGTTTATAGAGATAGGCATGTAGATATTTCCATGTTTATAGAGATACCGGTGAATATATTTCCATGTTTATACAGATAGCGGTGTAGTTATTTCCATGTTTATATAAATAGCGGTGTAGGCATTTCCATGTTTATACAGATCGTGGTGTAGATATTTCCATTTTTATACTGATAGTGGTGTTGATGTTTCCATCTTCATACAGATGACTCTGTAGGTATTTCCATGTTTATAAAGATGTTCGTGTAGATATTTCCATGTTTATAGAGATAGCGGAGTAGATATTTCCATATTTATACAGATAGCAGTGTAGATATTTCCATGTTTATACAGATGGCTGTGTATATATTTCCATGTGTATACAGATGGCAGTGTAGATATTTCCGTGTTTATAGAGATGGTGTTGTAGATATTTCCATGTTTATACAGAGGACTGTGTAGATATTTCCAGGTTTATACAGATGGTGGTGTACATATTTCCATGTTTATAGAGATAGCGGTGTAGATATTTCCATGTTTCTACAGATAGCGGTGTAGATATTTCCATGTTTATAGAGATGGAGGTGTAGATATTTCCATGTTTATAGAGATAGCGGTGTAGATATTTCCATATTTATACTGATGGCGGTGAAGATATTTACATGTTTATACAGATGGCGGTGTAGATATTTCCATGTTCATACAGATAGCGGTGGAGATATTTCCAGGTTTATACAGATAACGATGTAGATATTCCCATGTTTATACAGATATTGCTGTAGATATTTCCATGTGTATACAGATGGCAGTGTGGATATTTCCATGTTTATACAGATGACCGTTTACATATTTCCATGTTTTTACAGATGGCGGTGTATATATTCCCATGTTTATACAGATTTCGGTGTGGCTATTTCCATGTTCATACAGATAGCGGTGTAGATATTTCCATGTTTATATAGATGGCTTTGTACATATTTCCATGTTTATACAGATGGCAGTGTATATATTTCCATGTTTATACAGACGGTGGTGTAGTTATTACCATGTTTATACAGATGACTGTGTGTATATTTCCATGTTTATACAGATGGCGTTGTAGATATTTCCATGTTTATACAGATAGCCATGTAGATACTTCCATGTTTATACAGATAGCGGTGTAGGAATTTCCATGTTTATAGACATAACGGTGTAGATATTTCCATGTTTATACACATGGCAGTGTACATATATCCATGTGTATAAAGATGGCATTGTAGTTATTTCCATCTTTATACAGATAGCGGTGTAGATGTTTCCATGTTTCTACAGATAGCGGTGTAGATATTTCCATGTTTATACAGATAGCTGTGTAGGTATTTTCATGTTTATTGAGATAGCGGTGTAGATATTTCCATGTTTATACAGATGGCAGTGTAGATATTTCCATGTGTATAGAGATGGCAGTGTAGATATTTACAGGTTTATACAGATAGCGGTGTAGATATTTCCATGTTTATACAGAAGGCGGTGTAGACATTTCCAAGTTCATAAAGATAGTGGTGTAGATATTTCCATGTTTATACAGATAGCGGTGTACATATTTCCATGTTTATACAGATGGCTCTGTAGATAATTCCATGTGTATACAGATGGCAGTGTAGATATTTCCATGTTTATACAGATGGAGGTGTAGATATTTCCAAGTTTATACAGATGACTGTGTAGATATCTTCATGTTTTTACAGATGGCGGTGTAGATATTTCCATGTTTATACAGATAGCGGTGTCGCTATTTCTATGTTTATACAGATGGCAGTGTAGCTATTTCCATGTTTATAGAGATAGCTGTGTAGATATTTCCATGTTTATACGGATAGCGGTGTTGGTATTTCCACGTTTATACAGATAGCGATGTAGATATTTCCATGATTATACAGATAGCGGTGTAGATATTACCATGTTTATAGAGATCACGGTGTAGATATCTCCACGTTTACACAGATCACGGTGTAGATATTTCCAGGTTTATACATATAGCGGTGTAGATATTTCCATGTTTTTACACATATAGGTGTAGATATTTCAATGTTTACACAGATTGCGGTGTAGATATTTCCATCTTTCTACAGATGGCATTGTAGATATTTCCATGTTTATACAGATGGCGGTGTAGATATTTCCATGTTTATATAGATGGTGGTGTAGATATTACCATGTTTATACAGATAGCGGTGTAGATATTTACATGTTTATACAGATCCTGGTGAAGATATTTCCATGTTTATGCAGATCGCGGTGTAGATATTTCCGTGTTTATACAGATCGCGGTGTAGATATTTCCAATGTCATACAGATAGCGGTGTAGATATTTCCATGTTTATAGAGATAGCGTTGTGGATATTTCCATGTTTATACAGATAGGGGTGTAGATATTTCCATGAATGTACACATGGCTGTGTAGATATTTCCATGTTTATAAAGATGGCGGTGTAGATATTTCCATGTTTATACAGATAACTTTGTAAGTATTTCCATGTTTATAAAGATGGCAGTGTGGATATTTCGATGTTTATAGAGATAGCATTGGAGATATTTCCATGTTTATACAGATAGCGGTGTAGATATTTCCATGTTTATACTGATCGTGGTGTAGATATTTCCATGTTTATAGAGATGGAGGTATAGATATTTCCATGTTCATAGAGTTAGCGGTGTTGAATTTTCCATGTTTATAGAGATAGCGGTGTGGATATTTCCATGTTTATACAGATAGGGGTTTAGATATTTCCCTGTTTATAGAGATGGCGGTGTAGATATTTCCATGTTTATACAGATCACGGTGTAGATATTTCCTTGTTATACAAATAGCGGTGTAGTTATTTCCAAGTTTATACAGAAAGCGTTGTAGATATTTCCAAGTATATACAGATGGCTGTGTAGATATTTCCATGTTTATACTGATGGCTGTGTAGATATTTCCATGTTTATACAGATGACTTTGTAGGTATTTCCATGTTTATACAGATGGCTGTGTAGGTATTTCCATGTTTATGGAGATAGCTGTGTAGATATTTCCATGTTTATACAGATAGCAGTGTAGATATTTCCATGTTCATACAGATCGCGGTGTAGATATTTCCATGTTTATACAGATCGCGGTGTAGATATTTCCATGTTTATACAGATAGCGGTGTAGATATTTGCATCTTTCTACAGATATCGGTGTAGATAATTCCATGTTTACACAGATTGCGGTGTAGTTATTTCCATCTTTCTACAGATGGCATTGTAGATATTTCCATGTTTATACAGATGGTGGTGTAGATATTTCCATGTTTATATAGATGGTGGTGTAGATATTACCATGTTTATACTGCTAGGGGTGTAGATATTTCCATGATTATACAGATCGTGGTGAAGGTATTTCCATGTTTATACAGATCGTGGTGTAGATATTTCCATGTTTATACAGATCGCGGTGTAGATATTTCCATGTTTATACAGATAGAGGTGTAGATATTTCCATGTTTATACAGATAGCGGTGTAGATATTTCCATGTTTATAGAGATAGCGGTGTATGTATTTCCATGTTTATAGACATAGCGGTGTAGATATTTCCATGTTTATATAGATGGCGTTATAGATATTTACATGTTTATATAGATGGCGTTTTAGATATTTCCATGTTTATACCGATAGCGGTGTTGGTATTTCCACGTTTATACAGATAGCGATGTAGATGTTTCCATGTTTATACAGCTCGCGGTGCTGATATTTATATCTTTATACAGATGGCATTGTAGATATTTCCTTATTCACACAGATGGCGGTGTAGATGTTTCCATATTTATACAGATGGCGGAGTAGTTATTTCCATGTTTATGGAGATGGCAGAGTTGATATTTTCATATTTATAGAGATGGCGGTGTAGATATTTCCATGTTTATAGAGATAGCAGTGTAGATATTTACATGTTTATACAGATGGCTGTGTAGATATTTCCATGTGTATACAGATGGCATTGTAGATATTTCCATGTTTATACAGATGACCTTATAGGTATTTCCATGTTTTTACAGATGGCAGTGCAGATATTTCCATGTTTAAAGAGATAGCGGTGTAGATATTTCCATGTTTGTACAGATGGCGGTGTTGATATTTCCATCTATACACAGATGGCCGTGTAGATATTTCCATGTTTATACAGATGGCGGCGTAGATATTTCCATGGACATGCAGATGGCGGTGTAGATATTTCCATGTTTATACAGATAGCGGTGTAGATATTTCCATGTTTACACAGATGGTGGTATAGATATTTCCGTGTTTATACACATGGCGGGGTAGATACTTCCATCTTTATGGAGATGGCAGTGTAGATATTTTCATGTTTATAGAGATGGCGGTGTAGATATTTCCATATTTATAAAGATAGCGGTGTAGATATTTCCATCTTTCTTCAGATGGCAGTGTAGATATTTCCATGTTTATGCAGCTGGCGGTGTAGATATTTCCATATTTATACAGATGTCTCTGTAGTTATTTCCATGTGTATACAGATGGTATTGTAGGTATTTCCATGTTTATACAGATGGTAGTGTAGATATTTCCATGTTTATTCAGATGACTGTGTAGATATTTCCATGTTTTTACAGATGGCAGTGTAGATATTTCAATGTTTATAGAGATGGCGCTGTAGATATTTCCATGTTTAAACAGATAACGGTGGAGATATTTCCATGTTTATACAGACAGCAGTGGAGATATTTCCATCTTTATACACATAGCGGTGTACATATTTCCATGTTTATAGAGACAGCGGTGTAGGTAT
Organism: Pan troglodytes; assembly: GCF_028858775.2. NCBI lineage: Eukaryota > Metazoa > Chordata > Mammalia > Primates > Hominidae > Pan > Pan troglodytes. The sequence goes on from NC_072418.2 coordinate 66,791,792, forward strand.
TTCCATGTTTATACAGTTAGCGGTGCAAATATTTCCATGTTTATACAGATGCCTATGCAGATATTTCCATATTTATACAGAGGGCTGTGTAGATATTCCTATGTTTATACAGATGGCAGTGTAGATATTTCCATGTTCCTACACATGACTGTGTAGGTGTTTCCATGTTTATACGGATGGCTTTGTAGATATTTCATTGTCTATAGAGATAGCGGTGCAGATATTTCCATGTTTATACAGATCGTGGTGTAGATATTTCCATGTTTATACAGATACCGGTGTAGATATTTCCATGTTTTTACTGACCGAAGTGTAGATATTTCCATTTTTATAGAGATAGCAGTGTAGATATTTCCATGTTTGTACAGATGGCGGTGTTGATGTTTCCATCTATACACAGATTGCCGTGTAGGTATTTCCATGTGTATACAGATGGCATTGTAGATATTTCCATGTTTATACAGATGGTGGTGTAGATATTTCCATGTTTACACAGATGACTGTATAGGTATTTCCATGTTTATACAGATGGCGGTGTAGATATTTCCATGTTTATAGAGATAGCGGTGTAGATATTTCCATATTTATACAGATAACGGTGTAGAAGTTTCCATGTTTATACAGATAGCAGTGTAAATATTTCCATGTTTATACAGATCACGGTGTAGATATTTCCATGTTTATACAGACCGCGGTGTAGATATTTCCATGTTTATACAGATTGCGGTGCAGATATTTCCATGTTTGTACAGATGGCGGTGTTGATATTTCCATGTATACACAGATGACCGTGTAGATATTTCCATGTTTATATAGATGGCGGCGCAGATATTTCCATGGATATGTAGATGGCGGTGTAGATATTTCCATGTTTATACAGATAGCGGTGTAGTTATTTCCATGTTTATATAGATAGCGGTGTAGATATTTCCATGTATGTACACATGGCTGTGTAGATATTTCCATGTTTATACAGATGGCGGTGTAGATATTTCCATGTTTATACAGATAACTTTGTAAGTATTTCCATGTTTATACAGATGGCAGTGTAGTTATTTCGATGTTTATAGAGATAGCATTGGAGATATTTCCATGTTTATACAGATAGCGGTATAGATATTTCCATGTTTATACTGATCATGGTGTAGATATTTCCATGTTTATAGAGATGGCGGTAAAGATATTTCCATGTTCATAGAGATAGCGGTGTTGATTTTTCCATGTTTATAGAGATAGCGATGTGGATATTTCCATGTTTATAGAGATAGCGTTGTGGATATTTCCATGTTTATACAGATAGGTGTGTAGATATTTCCCTGTTTATAGGGATGGCGGTGTAGATATTTCCATGTTTATACAGATCACGGTGTAGATATTTCCTTATTATACAAATAGCGGTGTAGTTATTTCCAAGTTTATACAGAAAGCGTTGTAGATATTTCCAAGTATATACAGATGGCTGTGTAGATATTTCCATGTTTATAGAGATAGCCATGTAGATATTTCCATGTTTATACAGATAGTGGTGTACACATTTCCATGTTTATAGAGATAGCAGTGTAGATATTTCCAGGATTACACAGATAGCGTTGTAGATATTTCCATGTTTATACAGATAGCGGTGTAGATATTTCCACGTTTATACAGATCGTGCTGTTGATATTTCTATGTTTATACAGGTAGCAGTGTAGATATTTCCATGTTTATACAGATAGCAGTGTAGATATTTCCATGTTTAAACAGATAGCGGTGTAGATATTTCCATGTTTATACTGATAGTGGTGTAGATATTTCCATGTTTATACAGATATTGGTGTGGCTATTTCCATGTTTATACATGTAGCGGTGTAGATATTTCCAAGTTTATACAGATGGCGGTGTAGATATTTCCATGTTTATAGAGATAGCCATGTAGATATTTCCATGTTTATACAGATAGTGGTGTAGACATTTCCATGTTTATAGAGATAGTGGTGTAGATATTTCCATATTTATACAAATATCGCTGTAGATATTTCCATGTTTATACAGATGGCCGTGTAGATATTTCCATGTTTTAACAGATCATAGTGTAGATATTTCCATGTTTACACAGATAGCGGTGTACATATTTCCATGTTTATACACAAAGCGGTGTTGATATTTCCAAGTTTACAGAGATAGCGGTGTAGATATTTCCATATTTTCACAGATTGCGTTGTAGATATTTCCATCTTTACACAGATAGCGGTGTAGATATTTCCAGGTTTACACAGAGAGTGGTGTAGTTATTTCCATCTTCACAGATAGCGGTGTACATATTTCCATGTTTACACAGATAACTGTGTATATATTTCCATGTTTACACAGATAGTGTTGTAGATATTTCCATGTTTATACAGATAGCGGTGTAGATATTATCATGTTTATAGAGATAGCGGTGTAGGTATTTGCATGTTTATAGAGATAGCAGTGTAGATATTTCCATGTTTATACAGATAGCAGTGTAGATATTTACATGTTTAAACAGATAGCGGTGTAGATATTTCCATGTTTATACTCATAGTGGTGTAGATATTTCCATGTTTATACAGATAGCGGTGTGGCTATTTCCATGTTTATACATGTAGCGGTGTAGATATTTCCAAGTTAATACAGTTGGCGGTGTAGATATTTCCAGGTTTATAGAGTTAGCCATGTAGATATTTCCATGTTTATACAGATATTGGTGTAGACCTTTCCATGTTTATAGAGATAGTGGTGTAGATATTTCCATATTTATAAAGATATCGGTGTAGATATTTCCATGTTTATACAGATAGCGGTGTAGATATTTCCATGTTTATTCAGATCGTGGTGTAGATATTTCCATGTTTACACAGAAAGCGGTAGAGATATTTCCATATTTATATAGATAGCGGTGTAGATATTTCCATGTTTGTACAGATTGCGGTGGAGATATTTCCATGTTTATAGAGATAGCGATGTGGCTAATTCCACGTTCATACAGATAGCAGTGTAGATATTTCCATGTTAATAGAGACGGCTGTGTATATATTTCCATGTTAATACAGACGGCAGTGTAGATATTTCCATTTTTATACAGATAGTGGTGTAGATATTTCCATGTTTATACAGATGACTGTGTAGTTATTTCCATGTTTATACAGATGGCCGTGTAGATATTTCCATGTTTATACAGATAGTGGTGTACACATTTCCATGTTTATAGAGATAGCAGTGTAGATATTTCCATGATTACACAGATAGCGTTGTAGATATTTAAATGTTTATACAGATAGCGGTGTAGATATTTCCGTGATTATACAGATCGTGCTGTTGATATTTCTATGTTTATACAGGTAGCAGTGTAGATATTTCCATGTTTATAAAGATAGCAGTGTAGATATTTCCATGTTTAAACAGATAGCGGTGTAGATATTTCCATGTTTATACTGATAGTGGTGTAGATATTTCCATGTTTATACAGATAGCGGTGTGGCTATTTCCATGTTTATACATGTAGCGGTGGAGATATTTCCAAGTTTATACAGATGGCGGTGTAGATATTTCCATGTTTATAGAGATAGCCATGTAGATATTTCCATGTTTATACAGATAGTGGTGTAGACATTTCCATGTTTATAGAGATAGTGGTGTAGATATTTCCATATTTATACAAATATCGGTGTAGATATTTCCATGTTTATACAGATGGCCGTGTAGATATTTCCATGTTTATACAGATCGTGGTGTAGATATTTCCATCTTTACACAGAGAGCGGGGTACATATTTCCATGTTTACACAGATATCAGTGTATACATTTCCATGTTTACACAGATAGTGTTGTAGATATTTCCATGTTTATAAAGATAGCGGTGTAGATATTTCCATGTTTACACAGATAGCGGTTTAGATATTTCCATGTTTATACAGATCGCGGTGTAGATATTTCCATGTTTATGGAGATAACGGTGTAGATATTTCCATGTTTATACAGATGGTTGTGTAGGTATTTCCATGTGTATACAGATGGCAGTGTAGATATTTCCATGTTTATACTGATGGAGGTGAAGATATTTCCATGTTTATGTAGATGTCTGTGCAGATATTTCCATGTTTTTACAGATGGTGGTGTGGTTATATCCATGTATATACAGATACCGGTGCAGAAATTTCCATGTTTATAGAGATGACTTTGTAGATATTTCCATGTTTATACAGATGGCTTTGTAGATATTTCCATGTTTATACAGATGGCAGTGTAGATATTTCCATCTTTACACAGATAGCGGTGTACATATTTCCATGTTTACACAGATAGCTGTGTAGATATCTCCATATTTACAAAAATAGTGTTGTAGATATTTCCATTTTTACACAGGTAGCAGTGTAGATATTTCCATGTTTATATAGATAGCGGTGTAGATATTTCCATGTTTATAGATCTAGCGTTGTAGATTTTTCCATGTTTATACAGATATCGATACAGATATTTCCAGGTTTATACAGATAGCGGTGAAGATATTTCCATGTTTCTACAGATAGCGTTGTTGGTATTTCCATGTTTATACAGATAACGGTGTACATATTTCCTTGTTTATACCGACAGCGGTGGAGATATTTCCATGTTTATACAGATAGCGGTGTCGATATTTCCATGTTCATGGAGATGGCTGGGTAGATATGTCCATGTTTATAGTGATGGCTGTGCAGATATTTCCATGTTTATACAGATGGCAGTGTAGATATTTCCATGTTTACACAGATAGTGGTGTAGATATTTCCATGTTTATACAGAGGACCATTTAGGCATTTCCATGTTTATAGAGATAGCCATGTAGATATTTCCACGTTTATACAGATAGCGGTGTAGATATTTCCAGGTTTATAGAGATAGCGGTGTAGATATTTCTATATTTGTACAGATAGTGGTGTAGATATTTCCATGTTTATACAGATTGTGATGTAGCTATTTCCATGTTTTTACAGCTCGTGGTGTAGGTATTTCCATTTTATACAGTTAGCGGTGTAGATATTTCCATTTTATACAGATAGTGGTGTAGATATTTCCATGTTTATACAGATAGCGGTGTAGATATTTCCATGTTTACAGAGATATCGGTGTAGATATTTCCATATTTGCACAGATTGCGGGGTAGATATTTCCATCTTTACACAGATATCGGTGTAGATATTTCCATGTTTACACAGATAGCTGTGTAGATATTTCCATGTTTACACAGTTAGTGTTGTAGTTATTTCCATGTTTATACAGATAACGGTGCAGATATTTCCATGTTTACAGAGATAGCGGTGGAGATATTTCCATGTTTACAGAGATAGCGTTGTAGATATTTCCATATTTGCACAGATTGCTTTGTAGATATTTCCATCTTTACACAGATAGCGGTGTACATATTTCCATGTTTACACAGATAGCTGTGTAGATATTTCCATGATTACACAGATAGTGTTGTAGATATTTCCATGTATATACAGATAGCGGTGGAGATATTTCCATGTTTATACAGATAGCGGTGGAGATATTTCTATGTTTATACAGATGGCGGTTTAGACATTTCCAAGTTTATAGAGATAGCGGTGTACATATTTCCCTGTTTACACAGATAGCTGTGTAAATATTTCCATGTTTACACAGATTGTGTTGTAGATATTTCCATGTTTATACAGATAGCGGTGTAGATATTTCCATGTTTATAAAGATAGTGGTGTAGATATTTCCATGTTTATAGAGATAGCGGTGGAGATATTTCCGTGTTTATACAGATAGCGATGTAGGTATTGCCATGGTTATACAGACAGCGATGTAGATATTTCAAGCTTTACACAGATAGAGGTGTAGATATTTCCATCTTTATACAGATGGCTGTGTAGATATTTCCATGTTTATACAGATAGCGTTGTAGATATTTCAGTGATTATACAGATAGCAGTGGAGATATTTCCATGTTTATAAAGATAGTGGTGGAGATATTTCCATGTTTATACAGATGGCGGTGTAGATATTTCCAAGTTTATACAGATGGTGTTGTAGATGTTTCCATGTTTATAGAGACAGCGGTGTAGTTATGTCCATGTTTATACAGATAGCAGTGTAGGTATTGACATGATTATAGAGATGGCGGTGTAGGTATTTCCATGCTTATAGAGATGGCTACGTAGATATTTCCATGTTTATACAGATGGCAATGTAGATATTTCCATGTTTACACAAATAGTGGTGTACATATTTCCATGTTTATACAGATGGCTGTGTAGGTATTTCCATTTTTATACAGATGGCGGTGTAGATATTTCCATGATTATAGAGATACCCATGTAGATATTTCCATGTTTATACAGATAGCGGTGTAGATATTTCCATGTTTGTAGAGATAGCTGTGTAGATATTTCCATCGTCTACAGATGGCAGTGTAGATATTTCTGTGTTTATACAGATGGCGGTGTAGATATTTCCATCTTTACACTGATGGTTGTGTAGATATTTCCATGTGTATGCAGATGGCAGTTTAGATATTTCCATGTTTATAGAGATGGTGTTGTAGATATTTCCATGTATATACAGATAACTGTGTAGGTCTTTCCATGTTTATACAGATAGCGGTGTAGATATTTCCATGTATATGGAGATAGCAGTGTAGATATTTCCATGTTTATACAGATAGCGGTGTAGATATTTCCATGTTTATACACACAGCGGTGTAGATATTTCCATGTTTATACAGATCATGCTGTAGATATTTCCATTTTATACAGATAGCGGTGTAGATATTTCCATGTTTATACCGATAGCGGTTTAGGTATTTCCATGTTTACAGTGACAGCGGTGTAGATATTTCCATATTTGCACAGATTGTGGGGTAGATATTTCCATCATTACACAGATAGTGCTGTACATATTTCCATGTTTACACAGATAGCTGTGTAGATATTTCCATGTTTACACAGATAGCATTGTAGATATTTCCATGTTTATACATATAGCGCAATAGATATTTCCATGTATATCAAGATAGTGGTATAGATATTTCTATGTTTTTAGAGATAGCGTTGGAGGTATTTTCATGTTTATTCAGAAAGCGAGGTAGATATTTCCATGTTTATGCAGATAGCGGTGGAGATATTTCCATGTTTATACAGATAGCGGTGGAGATATTTACATGTTTATACAGTTGGCAGTGTAGATATTTTCAAGTTTATACAGATAGCGGTGTAGATATTTCCATGTTTATGATGATAGCGGTGTAGATATTTCTATGTTTTTACAGATTGTGGTGTAGTTATTTCCATGTTTATGGAGATAGCGGTGTAGATACTTCCATGTTTATACAGATGGCTGTGTAGATATTTCCATGTGTATTCAGATGGCAGTGTATATATTTCCATGTTTATACAGATGGCGGTGCAGATATTTCCATATTTATACAGATGGCAGTGTAGATATTTCCATGTTTATAGAGATAGTGGTGTAGACATTTCCATGTTTATACAGATGGTGGTGTAGATATTTCCATGTTTATACACTCGGCGGTGTAGATATTTCCATGTTTATACAGATGGCGGTGTAGATATTTCCATGTTTATAGAGATGGCAGAGTAGATATTTCCATGTGTATACAGATATCGGTTTGGATATTTCCATGTTTAATCAGATAGCGGAGTAGAGATTTGCACGTTTATACAGATAGCGGAGTAGTTATTTCCATGTTTTCACAGATAGTGGTGCATATATTTCCATGTTTACATAGATATCGGTGTAGATATTTCCATGTTAATACAGATAGCGGTGTAGATATTTCCATGTTTATACAGATAGCAGTGTAGATATTTCCATTTTTATACAGATAGCGGTGTAGATATTTCCATGTTTATTCAGATAGCGGTGTAGACATTTCCATGTTTATACACATAGCGGTGTAGGTATTTCCATCTTTATAAATATAACGGTGAAGATATTTCCATCTTTATACAGATGACGGTGTAGATATTTCCATGTTTATGAAGATAGAATTGTAGATATTTGCCCCTTTACTCAGACAGCAGTGTACATATTTGCATGTTTACACAGATAATGTTGTTGATACTTGCATGTTTGTACCGATAGCAGTTTAGATATTTCCATGTTTATACAGATAGCGGTGTAGATATTTCCATGTTTATACAGATAACTTTGCAGATATTTCCATGTTTATACAGATAGCGGTGTAGATTTTCCATGTTTATACAGATAGTGCTGTAGGTATTTCCATGTTTATTCTGATGGCAGTGTTGATATTTCCATGTTTATACAGATGGCCGTGATGATATTTCCATGTTTATACAAATGGCGGTGTAGATATTTCCATGTTTATACAGATGGCGTTGTAGATATTTCCATGTTTATACAGATGGTGGTGTAGATATTTCCATGTTTGTACAGATAGCGGTGTAGATAATTCCATTTTAATACAGGTGGCGGTGTAGTTATTTCCATGTTCATGCAGATGGCGGTGTAGATAATTCCATTTTAATACAGGTCGCGGCGTAGATATTTCCATGTTCATGCAGATGGTGGTGTAGATATTTCCACTTTTACACAGAGAGCTGTGTACATATTTCCATGTTTACACAGATAGCTGTGTAGATATTTCCATATATACACAGATAGTGTTGTAGATATTTCCATGTTTATACACATAGTGGTGTAGATATTTCCATGTTCATAAAGATAGCAGTGTAGATATTTCCATGTTTATACAGATAGCGGTGGAGTTATTTTCATGTTTATACAGATTGCGATGTAGCTATTTCCAGGTTTATACAGATAGAGGTGTAGATATTCCCATCTTTACACAGATTGCAGTGTACATATTTCCATGTTTATACAGATGACTGTGTAGATATTTTCATGTTTGTACAGATGGCGGTGTAGATATTTCCATGTTTATACCGATAGCGGTGTAGATATTTCCATGTTTATAAAGATAGTGGTGTTTGTATTTCCATGTTTATACAGATAGTGGTGTAGATATTTCCACGTTTATACAGCTCACGGTGCGGATATTTCCATCTTTCTACAGAATTCAGAGAAGATATTGCCATGTTTATACAGATAGCGGTGTAGATATTTCCATGTTTACACAGATCGCATTTTAGATAGTTCCAGGTTATGGAGATGGTGGTGTAGATATCTTCATGTTTATAGAGATGGCGGGGTAGATATTTCCATGTTTATAGAGATTGCGGTGTAGATATTTCCATGTTTATAGAGATTGCGGTGTAGGTATTTCCATGTGTTTAGAGATAGCAATGCAGTGGTTTCCATGTTTATACTGATGGCTGTGTAGATATTTCCATGTGTATACAGATGGCAGTTTGGATATTTCCATTTTTATAGAGATGGTGGTGTAGATATTTCCATGTATATACAGAAGACTGTGTAGATATTTCCATGTTTATACAGATGGTGGTGTAGATATTTCCATGTTCATGGAGATAGCAGTGTAGATATTTACATGTTTATACAGATAGCGGTGCAGATATTTCCTTGTTTATACAGATAGCAGTGTAGATATTTACATCTTTGCACAGATTGTGGTGTAGATATTTCCATCTTTACACAGATATCGGTGTATATATTTCCATATTTACACAGATAGCTGTGTAGATATTTCCATGTTTACACAGTTAGTGTTGTAGATATTTCCGTGTTTATGCAGATAACGGTGCAGATATTTCCATGTTTACAGAGATAGCGGTGGAGATATTTCCATGTTTACAGAGATAGCATTGTAGATATTTCCATATTTGTACAGATTGCGTTGTAGATATTTCCATCTTTACACAGATAGCGGTGTACATATTTCCATGTTTACACAGTTAGCTGTGTAGATATTTCCAGGTTTACACTGATAGTGTTGTTGATATTTCCATGTTTTTACAGATAGCGGTGTAGATATTTCCATGTTTATAAAGATAGCGGTGGAGGTATTTCCATGTTTATACAGATAGCGATGAAGATATTTCCATGTTTATACAGATAGCGGTATAGATATTTCCATGTTTATATAGATAGCGGTGTAGATATTTCGATGTTTATACAGACAGCGGTGTAGATATTTCCATGATTATACAGATGGCGGTGTAGTTGTTTCCAGGTCTATACAGATCTTGGGGTAGATATTTCCACATTTATACAGATAGCGGTGTAGATATTTCCATGTTTATACAGATAGCGGTGTAGATATTTCCGGGTTTATACAGATAGCGGTGTAGATATTTTCATGTTTATAGAGATAGCGGTGTAGATATTTCCACGTTTATAGAGATAGCGGTTTAGATATTTCCATGTGTATACAGATAGCGGTGTAGATATTTCCACGTTTATAGAGATAGCGTTGTAGATATTTCCATGTTTATACAGATAGCGGTGTAGATATTTCCATGTTTATACAGGTAGCGGTGTAGATATTTCCATGTTTATACAGATAGCGGTGTAGATATTTCCATGTTTACACAGATAGCGGTGTGGATATTTCCATGTTTACACAGATAGCGGTGTAGTTATTTCCATGTTTATAGAGATAGCAGTGTAGATATTTCCATGTTTATAGAGATAGCGGTGTAGATATTTCCAAGTTTATACACATAGCGGTGTAGATATTTCCACGTTTATAGAGATAGCGGTGTAGATATTTCCACGTTTATACAGATAGCAGTGTAGATATTTCCACGTTTATAGAGATAGCGGTGTAGATGTTTCCATGTTTATACAGACAGCAGTGTAGATATTTCCACGTTTATACAGATAGCGGTGTAGTTATTTCCACATTTATAGAGCTTGCTGTGTAGATATTTCCACATGTATACGGATAGCGCTGTAGATATTTCCATGTATATAGAGATAGCGGTGTAGATATTGCCACGTTTATGGAGATAGCGGTGTAGATATTTCCATGTTTATACGGATAGCGGTGTAGATATTTCCACGTTTATAGCGACAGCGGTGTAGATATTTCCACGTTTATAGAGGTTGCGGTGTAGATATTTCCGCATTTATACAGATAGCGGTGTAGATATTGCCACGTTTATAGAGATAGCGGTGTAGATATTGCCACGTTTATAGAGATAACGGTGTAGATATTTCCATGTTTATACAGATAGCGGTGTAGATATTTCCACGTTTATACAGATAGCAGTGTTAGCTATTTCCATGTTTATGCAGATAGCGGTGTAGATATTTCCACGTTTATACTGATAGCGGTGTAGCTATTTCCATGTTTATGCAGATAGTGATGTAGATATTTCCACATTTATACACTTAGCTGTGTAAATATTTCCACGTTTATAGAGACAGCGGTGTACATATTTCCAAGTTTATACAGATAGCGGTGTAGTTATTTCCACGTGTATAGAGACAGTGGTGTAGATATTTTCACGCTTATACTGATAGCGGTGTTGATATTTCCACTTTTATAGAGACAGCAGTGTAGATATTTCCACGTTAATAGAGATAGCGGTGTAGATATTTCCACGTTTATAGAGGCAGCGGTGTAAATATTTCCACGTTTATACTGATAGCGGTGTACATATTTCCAAGTTTATAGAGACAGCATTGTAGATATTTCCACGTTTATGTAGATAGCGGTGTAGATATTTCCGCGATTACAGAGACAGCGGTGTAGATATTTCCACGTTTATACCGATAGCGGTGTATATATTTCCATGTTTATTTTGGGCAGGAAGAAGGTAGAAATAAGAAGGGGCAATGTTTTTGGCCATATCGTTGTCTTTACTATTTTATCTGGGTAACTTTATTTGCTAGGCAGGCTAACAAAACTGAATATTTAGCTTTTAGCCTTTGGAATAGAGGTAAGGAAGGAGAACAGATTTATTAGTGGAATAATCAAATATATTTGCTACAGAAACTGGAAATCAACAATGTTTAGAAGTAAACTCCAACTTTCTTTCAAAATCTGTTCCCTCTCGTTCATTCCCTGTTTTAGTCATTGACAGTTGTTTTTTCTCACTCAAAAAGTTAAGAGTAATTTTTACATATTCTTCTCTTTTTTTCACCTTTATATCAATTTGGCTAAAAAATATTATGGAGGGAATGTCCTACCTTATTTCTTAAATTTTCCCCTCTTCTTTATTACTACTATCTATCCAAGCCTGACTTTGTTCTATCCCACATTTTTTCCCCCTATGGGATATTTTTTCTTCCAATTTTAATGTATTCTACTCAACAATCTACTTTCAAAAGATTATACTTTATAACAGACAGCTATGGCCAGGTATCCACTTCTCATAGATCCATCAATAAGTCTTACTGCCTCCAGGACAGAATTCAAATATTTTATCATGATATTAGCTCCTCACGATACTGCTCTTTTTCAATAGTCTAATGTCCTCCTTCACATTTCCCCCAAGAATCCCATACTCTGGTCAAAACAAATTACTTGTGAGTTCAGCAACACAGTGTCCTCTAATTCTTGGGTATTATGCAAACCTCTTTTCCTCTGCCCGAAAACCTCATTCCATGACTTTTCTTTTTCTTCTTCTTCTCATTTTTCCTCTCCTTCATCCTCTCCCTATCCTCCCCACCTTCTCTTCCCTCTTTTCTCCCCATTCCTCTCCCCTCTGTCCTCCTCCTACATTTCTCCTCCCTCCTTCCTCCACCTCCCTTGCCTTCTTCCTCTCCTTTCCTTTTTCTTCCTTCTTCTCCCTTCTGCCTTCTTTGTTCCTTCCTTTTCTTTCTTTCTTTCTTTCTTTCTTTCTTTCTTTCTTTCTTTTCTTTCTTTTCTTTGTTTTTGATATGTCCTTCCACCATTTATGCTCAGGATTCTGAGCAAAAGTTTCTTGTGAGTTGAGGTTTCTTGTGCAGGGAATTTTCCCTTATAGACTATCCCTCCACATTGCCACTACCACACCCTACACACACACACACACACAGACACACACACACAGACACACGTGTATTGATTTATCTCCATGACTAAATTCTAAGTGCCTTGAGGCATAGTTCCTACCCTGTCTAATTCATTTGTGGACCCTAGAACAGAACAAGCACTGAATAAATATAGATTGACCAAATGATTGAACAAGAACATGTGCAGTTATTCAAATGCCAAATATTTGAGATTTTGGATTATTTCTTCTTCCTTGTGAGATACATGTGCTCTATTCCATAAAAAAGCAGATTTAAATAAAATATCAAGGGAAGAAGTTTTTAACACTACTTACATTTGTGCTAAGTATGTTATATTATTTCTAGGTTTTTGTTTTATTATGAAAAATGAAGCTAAGTCCTCAAACTATATAATGAGGCTTTATTGAAGAAGAATTAATCTGGGCCAAGCATTTCCCATATTTTAATAGACATACAGGTAATTTTGCCATATTATAACAGAATTATTGTATTTAGAAATGAGTGGACTTAAAGAAAATGAGTGGACTTAAGTTGTAACATAGCCGTCTTGTGGTAAGTCTTTTTGGTTTATAGAAATGATTGTTTAGGAGGCTGAGGTGGACAGATCACTTGAGGTCAGGAGTTCAAGACCAGCCTGGCCAACATGGTGAAACCCCATCTCTACTAAAAATACAAAAATTAGCTGGGCATGATGGTGTGCCACTGTAATCCCAGCTACTCCAGAGGGTTGAACCTGGGAGGTGGAGGTTGCAGTGAGCCGAGATGGCACCACTGCACTCCAGCCTGGGTGACAGAAAAATACTCTGTCCTGGAAAAAAAAAATGATATTTAGATTTCCTAAAAAGACTTCTTTTCACATACGTGGGCAACTATGCACCTGCCCTACACACCCCAGGGCTAGTATATTAGTCTATTATGGCTGCCATAACAAAGTACCTCAGACTGTGTTACTCAAACAATAGAAATTTATTTTTTCTTGATTATTGAGGCCAGACATCCAAGTTCAAAATGTCAGCAGGATTGATTGAGTTTTGTGTCCTTTCTTCTTGACTTATAGATGGTGTTTTCTCCCTGTGTCTTCACATGGTCATTCTATACCTGACTATGACCTAAACTCTAGTTTAAGTACGCCAGCCATATTGGATTAGGGCCACCCTGGTTACCTCATTTTACCTTAGTTAGCTCTATAAAGCCTGTATTTCCAATACAGTCACTTTCAGTAGTACTTTGGGTTAACACTTCAACATAGGAATTTTGGGAGGCATGATTTAACCCATAATAACCAAGTTCCAGACAACTAGAAACAGCTTCTATGTTCTAGGGCCTGCTGACATCATTAAAACTAGCCAGTCCTAGGCTTGCTTACCCTGCCTCCCCTGCTTCTTCTCCTAGAAACCAGAAGAAAGTTTCTTACCCACATTTCACTCCTCTTCCTCTGCCTCCTGACTGACGCTGGGACTTTCCCACGTGCTCCCTCTTCTTGGAGAGGAGGTGTCTAGAGACACTCAAGAGGAGGTCTATACTCTGGGTGACCAAATAATCTGTATAACAGACCCCCATGACACGAATTTACCTATATAACAAACCCACATATGTACCCCGAAGTTAAAATAAAAGCTTTTTTTTTAAAAGTAAAAAACAACTCATAGAGCTGAATACTGGAAAATAGGAACTTTACCATATGTAAATTTATAAATAAATTTTAAAATGAAATGACCAACTTTTAAAGTTGAAAAATTCTGAGATGAGGAAGTTTATAATATATGGCTTATTTATTATACCGTTATTTATGAAAATGAAACTATTATTTTACCATATATATTTCTCTTTACTCTAAAAATATATCATGAAGTCAGGAGTTCAAGACCAACCCGGGCAACATGGTGAAACCCTGTATCTACTAAAAATATAAAAATTAGCCAGGTGTGGTGGCACATACCTGTAATCCCAGCTACTGGGGAGGCTGAGATGGGAGAATCGCTTGAACCCAGGAGGCAGAGGTTGCAGTGAGCTGAGATCACGGCACTGCACTCCAGCCTGGGTGACAGGGTGAGATCCCATCTCAAACAAAAGAAAAAAGAAAAAAATACTTATAAGCTATTTTATTTATAAAACTGCTTAGTATTAGGTATGTTCACAGTTTCTGAACACTTTGCAAATTGGACAATAAAACTAATTTTTAATATGAAAGAAATTGTTTAGCCTATTTCCAGATTTTCAAACAATACCGTTCTAACCTCTGCCCCTTCCAAGATATGAAATTTTATTGTACATTTATTGAAAAGAGGATCACTTTAGATTTTACCAAAGTAGCTAGTATGAAAAAAAAATCAAGCCTTGCTATTGTGATTAAATAAGAACATGTTTAATCACTGATTCTTGAATAACACTGATTCTTAAAGAAACAGCTGATTATAATTTTGTATAACGATTTCATGCTGTGGCTCACAATCAGAATATTTTGAATATTCTGTGAATATTTTTAGATTGGTTTTTCAGGACTTTGCCTAAGTCTCATTTGTAAAGCCCTCAAATATACCAATCATCCCTTTATTAGAATCTGAATGATGCATATATATTATCCAGTTAAATAACTAAGGACCTTTTTTATTTTAGTAGCTTCCAGTTCTCTTTTAAGAGACAGTAACTGTTCCTTCCTTGAAATCCACTACAAATAAGGATAACTGACACATTGTCTAAAACCTCTGGAGTAAAAACTGGGTGTCAATTATAACTTTTACCACAATGGCCTTGAGACTTGGACTTCATTTTCTACCCTCTGAGAGAGTCTGGACAATTTCATTTAATCTGTTTGTGCAAGATAAGATTGGAAGGATGGCAGGCCCTAGACATGTGACTTCAGTGGTACAGACACCTTGAAATGGTTGGCAAAGCCTTATTCCACTAATCATGTATCATTGATGGAGGATTTGAAAACCCCTAAAATAATATTGTACTGCCAGATTGTGGTACAATGTAAGAATAAGAGAAAGAGAGTTGGGCACAGTGACTCACACCTGTAATCTCAGCACTTTGGGAGGCTGAGGTGGGCAGATCACCTGAGGTCAGGAGTTCGAGACCAGCCTCAACCTGGCCAACATGACAAAACCCTATCTCTACTAAAAATACAAAAATTAGCCAGGCGTGGTCGTGGGCCCCTGTAGTCCCAGCTACTGGGGAGGCTGAGGCAGGAGAATCGCTTGAACCTGAGAGGCAGAGGTTGCAGTGAGCCGAGATTGTGCCACTGCACTCCAGCGTGGGCAACAGAGTGAGACTCTGTCTCAAAAAAAAAAAAAAGAAAGAAAGAAAGAGTGAGAGGAGAGAGGGAAGAAGGGAGAATTAATACGAGTATAAATAACTGACATCTTTAATAACTTTGAGCTCTGGGATTGAATGCACTAAAATAAAAATAGCTGTCCAGATTTATTAATTGACAATTTATGCATACCAGGCCAAAATACTTACTCATATACCACTGGTTTTATGGTTGTAAATTCCAGTTTTCAGGCCAAAGGTAGTTAAAGTGGTAGACACTGGTGAAAGAAATGTAATACATTTGACAAAAGCTACGTTTTTAATTCCATGCAATTTGTACTCAACTGTTTTGCTATTTTTGTTTATAGTGCTTCTGGGGTTTTTTTTGTCTTGTGTAAATAGTGATGAATTAGAGATAATATGCAACATTTAACTGAACTATGGCCAATATTTAGTTATGTAGCTCTAGGGACAGAAGATTTGTAGCTATTATATGAATCTACAAAAATTACAGTTTTAATTGTTTCATGGTAATCGTTATTGTGCAATCTTAGCTTCATTTATTGCCAACATTCCCTTAATTGCATATGCAGTTTGTTTTTAGTGCATCTTACATTCAAGAGGATTTGCCTATTCATCATTTGTAAACTCCCATTATGAGAAACCAGATTGTGGATGCATTCATAAATCATTTCCATAACCAATTGCTTCAGTTTTATCACAAATAAAAGTGAACATGATGTATATTGAGTCTACAATGTTTTAAAATTTTTCGTCAGGTTGTTCTTAGGCCATTTATTCATTTATCAAACAAGTATACATTGAGCACCTATTATGCCAATAAGTTTTTTAGATAGTCGTGTGATAGCAGTGAAAAAGCAAATAGTAATCATTGCGTTCACCAAGCTTACAATTTAGTCAGGGAGAAAAATGATACTAAGCAAATAAATAAAAAATATAGTTTATGTCAAGTGGTGATATTTGCTATGGAGAACAGTAAAACAAAGAAACTGTGATAAGAAGTTCTAGAAATGAGGATGAGATGGTGATGTTTAAATAGTCAGTATGGTCACATTAAAACATATAATCTGAGAAAAATAGCTAAACAATAGAGGAAATAAGCCATGTGAATATTACATATGTTGACAAAAAGAGTCAAGCTCTGTAAAATATTAAAAGAGATTTATTCTGAGCCAAACATGAGTGATCAATGTCGCATGACACAGTCCTCAGGAGATCCTGAGAACAGGTGCCCAAGGTAGTTGGGCTACAAGTTGGTTTTACACAATTTGTGGAGACATAAAATATCAATCAATGAATGCAAGATGTGCATTGGTTGAGTTTAGAAAGGCAGAACAACTGGAAGAGGGGGCTTC
This sequence comes from Pan troglodytes, assembly GCF_028858775.2. NCBI lineage: Eukaryota > Metazoa > Chordata > Mammalia > Primates > Hominidae > Pan > Pan troglodytes. Next base: position 66,809,335 of record NC_072418.2, read on the forward strand.
CAGGTCATAGGTAGATTCATAGATGTTCTGGTTGACCATTGGTTGAGTTATTATCTGAAGACCTGGAATCAATAGAAAGTAATGTCTAGGTTACAATAAAAGCTCGTAGAGACCAAGGTTTTACCATGTAGATGAAGCCTCCAGATAGCAAGCTTCAGAGAAAATAGACTGTAGATGTTTCTTATCATACTTAGTTTGTTCTACCAGTAATTGCAAAAGGGAGGAGGGTATAATGAGGCATGTCTGCCTTCACTTTCCCATCATGGCCTGAACTAGTTTTACAGGTTAACTTCGGAATGTCTGTAGATGAGAGGAGGAGTCCATTCAGATGGTTGGGGGCTTAGGATTTAATTTTTTTATTTATATATCCAGCTATAAATGCAGAGGCCTTGAGGAAAGAGGCTTTGGTTTATATGAGGAAGGTCATAGTAAGGCATTGATGTTTACTTCATGTAGGATGAAAACCCTTGGAAGGGCTTTAAGCAGAGGAGACATGATCTGACCGTCAAGATTGTAGTGGAGCAGGGACAAGGACAGAAAGACAAATTAAGAAGTTACTAAGATGATCAGGAAAGAGATGATGTTTCCTGAGCCAGAGTTGGTAGCAGTAGTGGAGGTCGTAAGATGTAGTTGGATTCTGGATGTGTTTTATTGATAATGCAGAAATTTGCTGATGGATTGCATGTTTGGTGAGAGAGAGAGAAAGAGATGAGTCTTGGAAGACCCCAAATTTCTCGCCTTAACTGGAAGGATGGAGTTTAATTAACTGGGATAAGAAAGGCTTTGGGAAGAGAAAGTTTACGTTGAGAAAAATCAGAGGTTTATTGAGATAGTAACCGCCCAAGGGGTTCACCTTGCCAGCTGCCTGGGCAGAGCCAATTCATCAAGATGGGAATTGCAATAGAGAAAGAGTAATTCATCCAGAGCCGGCTATGTGGGAGACTGGAGTTATATTATCATGCAATCAGTCTCGCTGAGCATTCAGGGATCAGAGTTTTTAAGGATAACTTGGTGGGTGGGGGGAAGCCAGTGAGCCAGGAGTGCTGACTGGTCAGAGATGAAATCATAGGAAGTTGGAGCTCTCTTCTTGTGCTCAGTCGGTTCCTGGGTTGAGGCCACAAGATCAGATGAGCCAATTTATTGACCTGGATGGTGCCAGTTGATCCATCAAGTGCAGGTTCTGTGAAATATGTCAAGCACTGATCTTAGAAGCAGTTTAGGGAGGGTCAGAATCTTGTAGCCTCCAGCTGCATGACTCCTAAACTATAATTTCTATTCTTGTGGCTAATGTTAGTCCTATAAAGGCAATCTAGTCCCCAGACAAGAAAGAGGTCTGCTTTGGGAAAGGGCTGTTACCATCCTTGTTTAAACTATAAACTAAGTTCCTCCCAAAGTTAGTCCAGTCTCCACCCAGGAATGAGCAAGGACAGCTTGGAAGTTAGAAGCAAGATGGAGTCGATTAAATTAGATCTCTTTCACTGTCTCAGTCATACTTTTGCAAAGGTGGTTTCAAGATTTAGACCTATTTCTGTGACCCGAGGGAAGAGGCTTAAGTCAGTATCAGGATACTGCTGGAGTGTAGAGTTGGAGTCCACAAAAATTTGGGGCCTGAGGTATAATTTTATGAGTTCCCAGCATTTAGGAAAGGGTTTAATAGCATGTTACTAGGTGATATTAACAAGGTTGTGGGTGTGTAGAGAGGAGAAGAGATGGAGGGACTGAGCTTCCAGGCAGTCTCATGTTGAGCAGATGAGGGAAAACCACAAGAGAGACTGAGAAAAAAAATAGGTGGCAACACAATCAGAAAACCAGAAAAGAGTTCTATGCAAAAGCCTGGTGAAGAAAATATTTCAAGAAAAAGGGAGGGATCAGCTCTGTCCAATATTAGTGATATGTCAAATATGTTGATGAAAAAAATTAAATGAGATTTATCAATATAGAGGTCAATCTTGATATACGCAGTTTCAGGGGAGTGGTAAAGGTGATGAAAAAACAAACAAACAAATAAGGAATAAAATACTGATCCATGCTACAACATGGATGAACCTCAAAAACATTTTGCTGAGTGAAAGGAAGCAAGCACAAAGGCTACAGCCTGCATGATTCCATTTATGTGAAATAGCAGAGAAAGCAGATGTAGTGGCTGCCAGGGTAGGGGGGAGAAGAGAGAATGGTGAAGTGACTGATGGGTACAAGTGATGAAAATGTCTTGGAATTAGGTAGTTTGATGATTGCACAACATTTCAAATTTAATAAAAGCCACTGACTTGTACACTTTTTTGTTGTAGTTGTTGAAGCAGAGTTTCGCTCTTGTTGCCCAAGCTGGAGTGCAGTGGCACGATCTCAGTTCACTGCAACCCTGCCTCTCGGGTTCAATTGATTCTCCTGTCTCAGCCTCCTGAGTAGCTGGGACTACAGGCATGCAACACCACACCTGGCTAATTTTTGTATTTTTAGTAGAGACGGAGTTTCGCCATGTTGACCAGGCTGATCTTGAACTCCTGACCTCAGGTGATCCATCTGCCTCAGCCTCCCAAAATGCTGGGATTACAGGCATGAGCCACTGTGCCCGGCCTTTTTTTTTTTTTTTTTTTTTTTGAGTTGGACCCTCACTCTGTTGCCCAGGCTAAAGTGCAGTGGTGCGATCTCGGCTCACTGCAACCTCTGCCTCCTGGGTTCAAGCAATTCTCCTGCCTCAGATTTCCTAGCTGGGATTACACGCGTGTGCCAACATGCCTTGCTAATTTTTGTATTTTTAGTAGAGGTGGGGTTTCACCATGATGGCCAGGCTGGTCTCGAACTCCTGAACTCAAGTGATCCACCTGCCTCGGCCTCCCAAGTGCTGGGATTACAGTTGTGAGCCACTGTGCCCAGCCTACTTGTACACTTTAAAATAGATAAAATGGAAATGGTTAATGATATGTTTTGTGAAGTTTATCTCAATTAAAAAAACTGTTATTGACATAGATTCAAGAGAGAATAGGAGGGGAAAGAACTGGTGTTTGAGTCAGTGTGAGAATAGGCAGAACTTTGAGAAGTTAGTTGGAGAAGGTTGTCGGATCAGGAGAATGTTTTTCTAAGATGGATGAAGTTTTGGCCATTTAGGTCCTGAAGGAAATGATCTTGTAGAGAAAGAGAACACATCGTTGTAAATGAGAGGAGAGGAAATTGGCAGCATGATTCCTCAAATAGCCGAGCAGAGATGAAATTTCTGTCTAAATGGAAGACGTCATCCAGAGAAGGGCATGGAGAGTTGACCCGCTCCTACAGGGGGCAAAGCGTGTGGACAGCTGGCCAGTGAGACTGATGATGCGACTTGTAAAGTTTTATTCTGATTTCTCTCATTTTCCCAATGAAATGTGAAGCAAGGTGGTGAGCTGAGAATGACAATAGGGAAGGAAGAGCTGGAAGTTAAAAGAGGGAATAGAAAGCTTTGAATAGTTGTCTAGGAATGCGGAAAAGGAAAGAATGAGGGTCACCCTGATGCCAATGGAGTGAGTAGTCATGAATACGAAGTCATTTCAGTCTGCATGATTGTGGACAAAGTGAAATCTGCATGATTTCTTCACTCATTCAGCTGCACAGATACAGGCTAGAGTAAGTGAAGGGATTTATTTTCTAGAGTTTTTGCCATGAGAGTATGGAGAAGTATGAGCATGGCCAGGGAGTGATGGCTTGTCTGACATCTCTAATGAAGGAAATGAAGACAAGATAGGTGAGGGAAATAACTGAAAATAATTTAGGATCCTGGGCTTGTAGAAGCTGGCGCAGCTGAAATATTCTTAGAGTAGAGATATGAAAAGAAGTGAGCTGGACAGATAAGGATGATGGTTGGTGAGTGGACCACTTGAAATGAAGACAAGGAAACGTTATCATCATTAGTAATGGTAATACTTCTTTTGAAGAGTGATGGCAAAGGTTGTTTTTCATCAAAGTTCTCCTTCAAAGTCATCAATAAGAAGAGATCAAGAAACTGAGAAGCAAATAAAAGTGAATATTTACATGACACAGAATGACAGTGAGCTCAGAGCTAGAATCTTCAGGGGTTGAGGGACAGGGCATCCTCAGGGCTCACCTACAGTGTCTGTAGGTGATTGTAACAAGCTGTAACAGTGAGGGGTGCCATTTGACATGAGAGTCAAAGCTTGGGTATTTAGGAAGGTCAGAGGGAGAATTGTCTGCAAGTGGTATGGGCAGAAAGGACTCCTAGTCTACCTTCAAGTCTTATATTGGGGGGCTTGGGGAAAAGAAAACAAAAACATAGGCACATTTTTTTTTTTTTAGATGGAGTCTCGCTCTCTCACCCAGGGTGGAGTGAAGTGGTGTGACCTTTGCTCACTGCAACCTCCACCTCTTGAGTTCAAGCAATTCTCCTGCCTCAGCCTCCCTAGTAGCTGGGATTATGGATGCATGCCACCACGCCCAGATAATTTTTGTATTTTTAATAGAGACGGGGCTTCACCATGTTGGCCAGGCTCATCTTGAACTCCTGACCTCAGGTGATCCACCCTCCTTGGCCTCCCAAAGGCCAGTCCATGCCTGGGATTACAGGTGTGAGCCACCATGGCCAGCCAACAGACACAATTTGGGAAGGCTTCACAGAAAGCAGTTCCAGGGAAGATCCACCTTCCACGTTTAAGGGGCACCATATCTTGTATTGGACACATGTACAACTGTCCTTCAAATAGTAGACTCTGAGTTCCAACATTAGGGCAATTTTTTTACTCCTATGAAGGATTGGCTTTGGGGCTTGCCTGTCATTATGGAGATATGATTAAAATTCTGAAACATTGGCATAGTTGTTTTGTTCTGTTTTTTTCTGTCTCTATTTGAGTGGTGTGTGTGTGTGTGTGTGTGTGTGTGTGTGTGTGAGAGAGAGAGAGAGAGAGAGAGAGAGAGAGAGAGGGTTACCTAAAGGGTGATGATACCATAAAGAGAAATTGGTTACAGAGTGCTTTGTAGAATGAATATTAACATTAAAGCAAAATACATGAGTCTTTCCAGTTGCACCTGCATTTCACTTCTTGCCAATCTTTAAATTTAACAGATGGAATTTTACTGTGTCAAGAAGCATTGAATGCTGAGCGGGAGCTATGTCATCCAGATACAGATCTCTGCAGATTTGATGCTACAGATGAAGAGTTGAGATGTAAGTGTTAAATTGAGATATTCACTTTTCTGGTATATATGCAATATGTGAGACTCAGAGACCACTCACAGGAAAGTGTACACGCCAACATTTGTTGCCATTAATGTCCTAGTTTTAGCTGCAGTGTTATTGGGAGGCTGTGGTGGTTTATACTAAATACATCAATTTAAGGCGATGTCATTTTGTGAAACAAACTAAAGCCATTGTGGAATGATATGCAATGTTTCTTCTATAAAATTTCAGTGTGATTATGAATAGTAAATAATTTAAACTAACTAATCTAATCCCATAAAGTAGGTAAGGTAAAATATAAAGCCATTTTAAAAATTGTTGACTGGGTATGGTGGCTCATGCCTGTAATCCCAGCACTTTGGGAGGCCGGGATGAGAGGATTGCTTGAGGCCAAGAGCTCAAAATTAGCCTGGGCAATATAGCAAGATGTCATCTCTACCAAAAAAAAAAAAAAGAATTACCTGAGCATGGTGCCATGCACCTGTGGTCCTAGCTACTTGGGAGGCTGAGGCTGGAAGATTGCTTGAGCCCACGAGTTTGAGGCTACAGTGGGCTATGATTGCAACACTGCATTTGGCCTGGGTGGCAGAACAAGACCCTGTCTCTTAAAAAAATTAAAACATATTGTGACTGAAGTGGTGACACATACAACAAAAACTAGGAATCCAAAAACTAGGAATCTCCTTTTTTTATGGCAATGGGTCACATTTGAGAGGATATTGTACATGTGGATCTACTGAGAAATTTTTGCAAAATGGAGTTGCTGGTACAGTCTAAGGCTTATTGAATCCCAACTTCCAGATATAAATTAGTGTGTGCTGATGTGTATGTGTGTATATAAGCCTTTTGGTTGATTACAACACATAACTTGGTTAAGCAGCCACTCTAGCAGACTAATAGTCCACCAAGGTCTTTTTCTCCCGTTTAGTGTGTCAGGCCTGTGGGTTTGAATTTGACATGTGTGAGTGGACGTCAGAAGCATCTGCTGGCCAAATTTCCTGGATGCACACAAAAGCGAGAGAGATCCCTGCATGCGAATCCACACCTCAGCAGGATCAAGGAGGTGATGATGAAGGTAGAAAAAAAAATAATATCTTTTATGTATTACTTTCAGAATTCTGCTTTATGGTAACTAGTTATAAGACATTACATAGGAGGCCTTGGTGAATATACTGAGTATATTTTATTGAAAATACATTCTGCCATAGGAGCTGAAGGTGAAAATAACAATTATGTTTCCAACAGTGTAAAACAAGAATTATACTAGGTTAACAATATTTTTTAAGTTTTATTATTTCCTTCAGGATTTATTATCGTGTGAACAAAAAGTATTAAAAGGCTTTTTTTTTTTTTTGAGACAGAGTCTCACTCTGTCACCCAGGCTGGAATGCAGTGGTGAGATCTCGGCTCACTGCAACCCCCACCTCCTGGATTCAAGTGATTCTCCTGTCTCAGCCTCCCAAGTAGCTGGGACTACAGGCACGTGCTACCATGCCTGGCTAATTTTTGAATTTTTAGTAGAGACAGGAATTCACCATGTTGGCCAGACTGGTATCAAACTCCTGACCTCAAGTGATCCACCCACCTTAGCCTCCTGAAGTGCTGAGATTACAGGTGTGAGCCATCATGCCCAGCCAAGTCAGCCAGCTCTTTCTTTCTCTCTTTCTTTCTTTCTCTCTTTCTTTCTTTCTTTCTTTCTTTTTCTTTCTTTCTCTTTCTTTCTTTCTTTCTTTTTCTTTCTTTCTTTCTTTCTTTCCTTCCTTCCTTCCTTCCATCCATGCTTCCTTCCTTCCTTCTTTCTTTCTCTCTTTCTTTCAACACTACTCTGTTGTCAATGAGTTTCTTCCTCTTGCTAACATATTAATTTGTATTTTCTGTTTACTTTTATTCTTTTTGCTTTTTTTTCTTTCTTCCTTTTCTTGGAGGGGTGAGTATTGTTACATTTTTATTTTTATTTTTTTCACTGATCTGGAAGCTTTAATTTGTATATCTTATTGTTATGACTATTCTTAATTTTTAGGGTATATTCTTTATATGAAATTTCTTTAACAAAACCTAAAGTGCTCTAGTATTTCTGCCTTCTTGAACATGAGAAAGACCAAACTATCATTTAATTATTTTTTGGTCCTGAGTTACAGTTTAACATTTTAAAGAGTTTTAAAGTCAATATCTTCTTATGATACTTGTAATTAGTAAGTTTATATATTTCATTATTTTTCTTACTCACCATTGTTTTTTAGATTTTATGCTTTCCTTCTTGGTTCCCTTATCCCCTTGCAAAGGTTGACTCTTTAATCAATTTTTCTTTTATTTAGAAAAGATCTGTGGTGATGAGCTCCCATAGTACCTGTAAACTTAAAATGTTTTAAAATTGTTCTCACTTCGAAATAATAATTTATCTGGTCATACAATTTTAGAATTTTTTTTTTAATTTCTAAGTACAGGGTGATTTTCCCTCTTTAGCTCCTGATATGTGCTGTAGTGACGGAGAAGTCTGAGTGCATGTAATGGTTTTTAGTTTAATGCAGATTTTAAAAATGTTTCTTTATCTTTGTTATTTGAAAATTTCAGTATGATGAGTGCAGGAATTAGTATATGTTTAATTTTTAATGCTCAGAATGCACATATATCATCACTTGCAGAAATTATGTTATTCTATTCAAGTAATTCTCTCTTACTCCCTCTAATCTTTTCACCTTGAGTTTCTATTAAACCCAACTAATGTTCACACTCCATAACCTGACTCCTCCTTTTTATTTTCTATATAATTTACTCTATTTTGAGTTACATTTCAGGGCTTCTGGTACATGAATTTTCTCTTTGACACTATGGCCAGTCTAGGTTATATTCTGCCTATTGGGCATTTAATTTAAAGTCTTAATTTATTTTTGTTTTAAGTGTATACTTGCTAATATTTTCTTATTTATTTCCTAGTGTATCTTAATATGTTTTTAATAGAATGTATTAGAATTGCATGAAATTTAATTTCTTTTTTGTACAATTTATAAATGTAATTCGTTTTTGCTGTCTTTAGCATTATATTTATATATTTTACGGTGCAGATTATCATTTTTTATTTTTTTATTTTTTGGGGGTAGCAGTAATATTATTATTATGGTTATTTATTTTATTTAAGTTCCAGGCTACGTGTGCAGGATGTGCAGGTTTGTTACATAAGTAAACATGTGCTGTCTTGGTTGGCTGCACCTGTCAACCCATTACCTAGGTATTAAGACCAGCGTGCATTAGCTATTTATCCCAATGATCTCCCTCCCCTCACCCCTCAACAGGCCCCAGTGTGTGTTGTTCCCCTTCCCTGTGTCTGTGTTCAAGTTGTTCAGCTCCCACATATAAGTGAGAACATGTGGTGCTTGGCTTTCTGTTCCAGCATTAGTTTGCTCAGGATAATGGCTTCCAGCCCCATCCATGCTCCTGCGAAGGACATGATCTCATTCCTTTTTATGGATGCATAGTATTCCATGGTGTATATGTACCACATTTCCTTTATCCAGTCTATCATTGATGGGCATTTGGATTGATTCCAGGTCTTTGCTATTGTGAATAGTGTACAGACTATTTTTAAAAAGATTAATAGACTTTACTTTTTAGAATTACTCTTTTCAAACTGCTTTTTGCCTTGCAGGTGCCTTGTAATTTTTTGTTGAAAGTCAGACATGATTTACTGTGCAAAAGACATTAATGTAAATAGTGTAAGCTTTTACATTACGTTTATCCAGTTAAGGATCATATTATGCTTAGTATTTGCTGTAGCTGTAAATATGTGAGGCTAAAATTTGGTCTCATGTTCTTGTTTTTGTCTTTCTTGTTGTATTTGGGTTTCCTTAGAGACTTCTTTTTAAATAAATGTCAGAGACGTGCAGCAGTTTCAGTAGCATGAAGAAGCATTTCAGACTTTATTTTTGAAAATGAAGTTGTAAAATTATAGAAATCTCTTTATAAATCTGTGTTGTCATTGTTATTAAGTTCAAGAACAGCTCCAACTGGTTTTAAATATCAGATGGGGAAAAATTTATATACAATATCTTTATGTAAAACAAAATCCATAGGTGACGTTTAAAAGAACTGTAGATATCTCATACCTCTATGTGGCTTGGTAAGAAAGAAGACATTTTAAGTTGTATTTCCTAAAACTATAAAGGATTTTCTACAAAAAGTAAATCAAAAAATCATCCAGAGGGGCAAGAATTCTGGGAAGGATGAAGAGAAATTCTTGATTAAAAAAGGATTGAATTGTGATATTTAAAAGAAAATGACAATAATTTGGTGGTATAGCAATTTGTATATGTAGGTTTCTTTTACAGGAATCTTGAACTTTTACAAAAGGGTGTTATCAAATTTTGATTATAGAAATTAGGAGATTTCTCTACATATTGGAAATGATATATAAAAATGAAAACCTGTTATTTGTAGTTGATGTAATCATTTGAAGACACTCTATCCTTTTAAGTAAAATATTTGTGTTTTAAGTCTGGTTTTGAAAACTTCAGAAATGAGATAGTTTTAGTCAGACAGAAAGAAGCTAATGTTTTCCTAAATTGCTTCTTTTTTCTTTTATCTTTCAGGTTATTATGTATGGGTAGGCGCTAAGCATGCTTTCACTCTTAACCATTTAGACAGCAGGTCTTACCTAAATAGCTCTGTGTGTCATTGCCTGGGCAAGAGCTGTCATCTTCAATTCTATTATGCAATGGAAAGCAGTGTCCTGAGAGTAAGACTGTATAATAATAAGGTAAGAAGAAAGTTGCATTTATTTCAAACTCATTGAATCAATGAAGTTTCTAACTCTTGGCAACTTGTGTTTCGATTTCTCAGTTGCGCATAGGCTTTTATTCTTTAACTTGACTTTATTTGGTATACTTTTAAAAAGAATGATTAAGAAACTAGGATAGGGGACACTCTCATGTACAAAAGTTAATGTGATTACTTGCCCAATATTATTTCATAAAGTTTTCAAAATTCATGGAAGTTTATTAAAGAAACTATAGATCTAATAAAAATGGGATAGCTGAGATTCTGTATTGTGAGCTCTGTATTGAAGCTCTGATGTGATCTGTTTTGGACATTACATCTATATATCATTAGAACTATAAATATAATGGTTAAAACTTACTTGTTTGGGTAGCAGTAGACATAATTTTTAAGACTGGTAATTATTGATTAAATATTGAACAATGGCACACTGGGTAGAGTGAGTCCATTCTTCTTCTCTCTCCTTGTCCAATATGCTCAATGAGTTCTAAAGTGTAAAGCTGGGTGAGTACTCCAATTAGTATAACAGATAAAAACAAACTGACAGCTGATTCCATAGTATAGGAAAACACCCTGCTTTTTCTACTCTTACGCACTCAGCACTCCCAATATCTCACTTCTGACACCAGATGCATGTTTTTTTTCCAACACAGCAATTCAGTTCTCTAGTGGACACCAACTGAGTGTCCTTTGATTTGCCTCAATTCTGACACTGCTACGTGAAGATAGTACAGATTCCACAGTTTGAGGTCTCAGGCCCACAAGACTACCCCTACTTCAGATGTCAATCACAAGCTTCCTATTGTGCCTCTTACCTACTAGCTATAAATTGGAGTTCCCATGACCCCCTTCTTAGGTTTGATAATTTGCTAGGATGTCTCACAGAATTCAGGAAAAGACTTTACTCATGTTACCCATTTATTATTAAAAATGTAGATGAACAACCATATGGAAGAGATGAATAGGGCAAAGTATGTGGGAAGAGGGGTGGTGCTTCTCTTCCATGCATTCCCGGGTGTGCACCCTCTAGGAACCAAAATGCGTTCAGCAATCTAGAAGCTCTCTGAAACCTGTACTTCAGGAATTTGTATAGAGGATTTGTCACATAGGTATGATCATTTATTAGCTCAATCTCCAGCCCCTCTCTTCTTCCCCAAAGAGGTGGGGCTGAAAGTTCCAAGCTTCTAATCATAGCTTGATCTTTCTGGTGATGAGTCCCATAAGATTCTATTAACATCCCTACTGATTAGGAAATTAATAGGTTTTTGGGAACTATCTGCCAGAAACTGGAGATGAATAAATATATTCATAATAAATAATATATAATGTATAATTATATGTAATATAATATATAACAAATAATATATTTATTATTTTATGTATCCAGATTTATATGATTCACATAATTACATCTATATGTATGTGAGATATCTATAGATATATATCTCTACACATCAATATAGATATAAATATATAGATAGATAAATATGGATGTCATATATATATCACATATCTGTAAATATGTGGATGTGATTATATATATATATATCTCCCCACACATCCATATACACACATATAGATATATAAAGTAATATACATATGTATATAAATTCTTTTTTAATTGAATGAGATATAATTTTCCTGGCATTCTGGAACTTGTTATGTTTTTGTGTTTTTTGCAATAGTACTTTGTAGTCACTGCCCTGCAATCTATTTAATATATTTCACACCATTTGGTAAGGTGTGGGGGGAGGAAGAAAAGGGGACAACATCTCCCTATCCTTCCTGCAGCATTACAAACTGTCCATATACGTGGGATCAATTTTACCAAAAAGGAAGAGAGAAAAAATTTAACTGTATCCATGTATGTTCCACCATTCATGCCTCAATATTTCAGTTGCTGTCACCTGTGCTGTTTGAACCAATCCCAGCAAGCCTCCATGCAATCTACAGCATTCTATAATTTCCAACTCCTTCTTCAATAAAGGCATAGTAGAGAAATTCTTGAATAATTTCGATGAGCTTAAATTATAGTTAAAATGGTTAAATTATATATGTGGGCCTATGGTAATGCTTTTCAGATGACAGATAATTAATTATTTCATTAAAATTGAATGAATTTTTAGCCTAAATTTAAGTGTAAATTTGTATTATAATATGGTCTAATCCTGAGGATTATTTTAATCTGCTCTGAAAATGAGTGATGTATTTTAAAAGTTTCAATGCATGTAGAATGGAATTGTGTATTTAATTATGAATGTGAGTATGTACTGTGTATGTAATTATGAATGTGTATATGTATTATGTAATTATGAATGTGTGTATTTAGTATGTATGTAATTATGAATGTATATAGATTGGAATTACTGAAAATGAGCCATGCCATTCTTCTGGTGGCTTTAGAACCATACAAGAAAAGAGTGAAAACAAATTGGCTTCAAGTGTTACATCATATAAAAATGACGTTAGATACCACACATCATTAACTCTATTAATCAGTAATACAGTTATCAAGATTCTGTCTCTCATATTATAAGAAAAGAAGTTAATCATAGGGAAATGATCTAGTGTATTAACCAGAACCAAATGAATGTACATCTTAGAGATTGTTGACTGATGTTTGATTTGTTAGTATCCTGTGAGGTGTCCTGTCTTTTCTGACACTATTTGCTATCCTCTATACATATGTAACTCACTGATGCAAAATCTGCATCAAAGTACATTTAAGTCCCAAGACAATGTTTTATCACACACTTAAAATGACTCCAAACAAACCTATCATTTAAAAAAGTAGCTCTTGATGAAAATGATGATTTACATCTTTCCATGAACAGAATGCTGTTGTATGTTGCGAACATCTATTACTCTATAAATGTGAGGAGGTAAGCCAAGAAATATCTAGCAAGAATGCTGAAGGTTGTTTTTTTATTTCCAGAGGACATTAGAACTTGAGAAGTGAAAAACTCAGGTGAAGGCAAGTTGTTAAATAAAGAGTTCACTCTTTAGAATCAGCTCAAGTGTGTAGCAATTCTAGTTTGTACCATCTAACCATTCTTGGGTTAGATCTGCGTCCATGATCTATAAAATAATACTCATAGCAACAGACCACTTTTGTTCTGTGTAGGGTTTCCATGTAATTATTTACCAAGAAATTTACATGTAATTTTTCTTTACAACCAAATTTACTTGTAATTCTTTACCAAATTACATGGTCTTATTCCTAGATGTGATCAAAAGTAGTGAAACTCAACAACATTGACTTTGGTACCCTTGATTTCTTCACTGGAAGAGAAAAGCATAGACTGGCATCTCTAAGAGATAGAGTGTTAATAAATATGTTAAATGTTTTTCTTGAAAGGTAAATCGGCATTATTGATCCTGGACCGGCGGAGCAAAGATATATTTTTTAAAAAAATATTTACTGATTTTAAGATAAAAGTAGAACATCACTTGAAAAGCTTTGCTTAGTTGGAGATTTCTTTTTTACATTAACACCTGTGAAAAGTAACTAGAAAGTGGAAGAGTAAGAACAGAAATAAAATGAAACCTGATTTCACTAAGAATAAATTCTTTTTACAAAACATTGCTAGTGCCATCAGACTGGAAAATGTATAGAAAAATATAGATCTCATTCACTGTGTACTATGAACTTGGCTTATGAAAAACTATTTAAGTTTGGAAAGAACACTGCTCACTTTTCAAAAATGTAAGTGCACCCACCTTCAGGGGGAGCAGAGGGGAATCAATTAGTCACTGTGAAAAAAGAGCACAATAGCTCTAAATTATTTTCATAAAATGAAAACGGGGGAAAGTGGTGAATGCAATTTGCCAAGAGGTGTCACTAAAAGCATCTGTGTAGGGTGTAAGTGTTTTGATGCTAAATAACTGAAGTTGTGTAAGAAATAAGCAGAAGAAAAATTAGTTGCTTGTCCCAACTTTTTATAACTCCAGTTCATCCTGATCCGCCATGAAAGCTATCAGCCGAAAATATGTCCACCCCATGTGCTTCATTGTCTTGTGGAAATCTTCACAGTTGATATGAATAAGTAATGAAGCAAATTGTAATGGATTTAGACTATCTTCTGAAATATTTAGGTCTTGGAAATTTGGAGTAGGCATCTGAGGGTGCAGGACTAAGTTGAAAGTAGATTCATTTTTAGAAAATCTTGGGCATGCATAAAATATGTGAGGCTGAGTGAGGACACAAATATTGATATCACTTATCATTTGGATTAAAACAAGATGTTGCCTTTCAGGGCCGTTTTCTATCTCATGCTAGAAAGTGGGACAGAGCCAGGCTCAGAGCTCAACCTGAGACATAATTATGTCAATCTTCACATTTTTACCATATTGTTACCTAAAAATTCATGCATTCTATATGTAAACATTATGAACAATTTGGTCTATTTTTGGGAAGAAATGTGAATTTGAATGTCTAATAAAATGTAAATAAAAATAAGATTTCAGAGCATAAAAGCATCAACATAAATCATAAAAACCAATGCCATACATGCCGTAGACAAAATTTTGAGTACCTTATAGACTTTTTTATTTTATTTAGTTTTTTTGAGACGGATTCATGCTCTGTCGCCCAGGCTGGAATGTAGTGGTGGCATCTTGGCTCACTGCAACCTGCGCCTCCCAGGTTCAAGTTATTCTCCTGCCTCAGCCTCCTGAGTAGCTGGGATTACAGGCACCCACCACCACGCCTGGCTAATTTTTGTATTTTTAGTAGAGATGGAGTTTCACCATAGACTTTTATTGAGCTTCTTACATTCAATATATGTTTTGAATGCAGTAAAGGCTTGTTACTACACTCATAGCATGTAGTAACAATTTTACATAGATTTTGCAATCTGAAAAATGATCATTGTACAGGTACATAACATAGATTTCTCTAAAAGATGTAAATAGGCCTTTGATAGAATGACCAAATTAAGAATATAATTTTCAGAATGTAACTGTACTGTTTGGAACTTGGACCAAATGTTTCCACAGGAAAAAATATTTAGTATAAATTGAAATTGTGCAGAAAATGCATCTGACAACATTTGTAACCTTTATATTGTTTGCCTGTAATCTTTTTCTTTTCTAGTATCATGGCAATATTACAAAATGTAATAATGTTATTGAGATCAACATTTAAATTGCTGATCTTATTAACTGTTATTTAGAATTTTATTTTTGAAACGCAGTACTGTTTTTTTAAAATATTTCATCCAAATTTTTGTTCCATCCTAATACTATTTATCTACAAAAAGCAGCTTTACTACATAAACATGCTTCATTTTCTTATTTTTTAATGATATTCAGCTTTTTCAATTTGACTACCAAGACTTTAGATTTCCTAGTACTTTATATCATACAGGTAAGGTAATACCTACTACAATGTAATTAAAAGAGCATGTATGTAAATGTGAAGATTAGAATATGGGTAATGAGTGATGTCTTTCTCTTCAAATCAAAGGAAGAAGAAATATTTTGGACATACAACATATCAACTCACAGCCAATGGGTGAAAGCAGATGTGTTAATACCAGAAGATCTGAAGACATTTAAGGTATGAAAGAAAAAAAAAAGTATTTTTTTATCATGGTTTAAGTTTTAGCTTTGCAGCAATAAATTGATCATGCACTGCTAAAGTTACATTAGCATTTAAGTTAGGGATGCGTGCTTGTATATTTGGGGAGAGTGATTGCTTACTTTTTAAATTGTACCTTTTCCTTCTGAGACCAAATTTCCCATGGCGGGCGAAATAGAGTGTATCCACTCTTGTTCACAGCTTCCTCATTCTCCACAGCCTTCCTTTCTTGCTCCCCACCACCATGCTTTGCCCCAGGGAAACAAATTGCATTATGAAGTAGGTAAATAGTAAACTGGTATTGAAACTTAGTAGAGTATAGGCAAATGTTTTGAATGCAATAATTCATATCTTTATAACACATGGAAAGCTCTATGTACACCAAGAAACATAAGAAACATACATAGGCTCAATAGGAATGCTGTCTCTTAAAAAATTAAATTGATATTTTGTGTTGTATTAGGTTGGTGCAAATGTAATTGCAGCTTTTGCCATTGTGGCTTTTGCCATTGCTTTTAATGGCCAAAACCTCAATTATTTTTGCACCAACATGATATACGGAATGCGTAAGTTTATTTATGCTGGAGTGTGAGTATAAAATGATGATACTGATTATATGTGTGGGTTATGAAGCCAATTTCATTTCTTTATAGTGATATTCCATTTATACATCCTATCACAGCCTATTGAGTTAACATTTTGACACTATTTAATTTTCATAGGCTGATATCTGTTTTTATAACTTCTCAGGTACTAAACAAGTTTCTTTTTTTATAAACTAAAGGTTAAATTTTGTTTTAACTCAAAGATAAAACGAAGTAAAATGTAAAGAAAATGAATTTGAGAGTTATTCCAGGTTCTCAAGTGGATATGTAATGTAATTAGCTGTTCAATAATTATAGGCCTTTGAGATCTAAGTTTAAAACCATCAATTTTTGAACCTCAAATTGATATCATTTCTGCATTTCTGATCTCTTGCTGCTATGAAAATATACAGCTATACATTAATAATTTTTACATGTATGATATTCATTATGGGAAAAGTATGTAGCAGCATACAAAGTTTTCTTATTGTTGGATATGATTTAAATTTAATATTATTTTCTAAACCAAATTATTAGACATATTTGCAAACTGAAAATCTGACCTTAAGTAATTATTAATGAACAAACAAATATATATCCCTCGTATTTTGTTTGTTTGAAATGGAGTCTTGCTCTGTCACCCAGGCTGGAGTGCAGTGCTGGGATTTTGTCTCACTGCAGCTTCCACCTCCTGGTCTCAAGCAATTCTCTTGCGTTAGCCTCCCAAGCAGCTGGGACTACAGGCATGTGCCACCATGCCCAGCTAATTTTTTGTATTTTTAGTAGAGATGGGTTTTATCATATTGGCCAGGCTGGTCTCGAATTCCTGACCTCAAGTGATCCACCTCCTTGGCCTCACAAAGTGCTGGGATTACAGGTGTGAGTCACTGCACCTGACCTATCCCTCGTGTTTTGAAAAGAAAATCTATTCAGAAACTTTAAGCTGGATGAAACTGAAGGAAGTCAATTTTAATTCTTAGTATCTGGCTGGAATTTTAACCACATTTAGTGCTGTTTAATAGAACTTTCTGCCTAATGGAAATGCTTTATATCTGATGTCCAGTATGGTAGCCACTCATCACATGAGGCTATTGAACAATTGAAATTTGGCTACCATGACTGAGGGAACTAAATTTTATTTTATTTTCATTAATTTGAATTGAAATAGTCCTCTGTAGCTCATGGCTAATGTTCTGGACAGCAAATAATTAGTTATCTGGGATACAGTCAGCTATTTATACTTCTGCACTTTTGATGTTAAGTAATAATTGCTCTTGGTAGAAACTCAAGGAATGCTAATACTTTGACATTATTTTACACTTGACCAGCAATGTGCGGTTGTTTCATTTGCTAATATTGCTTATCTCCAGAAAAGCTAGCAATTCAATTGGTGACAACGAAATTTATTTACTTTAATTGACACTTCTTTTCTCATTAAAGAAGTTACTCTTTTATGTAAGTTGAATAGAGTTTTATGTTTATTCCCTTACATTTTTTTATTCCTATATTGTGTCTGTTTCCGTTTGCCTGATATTTTTCTTCATGTATTCAAATACTAATTTCACTAGTTAAAAAATAAGTCAGATGCAGTTACAGCTCTTGTTCTATAAGTAATGACAATACTTCTTATTTTCCTTGAAAATGAAAGAAAGAGAGCTGTAAAGATAATGACCAAGTAACAAGTTTGCAGTCAGGGACATTTTTGATAGTTAAGTGGGATGCTTGTGTTTTGCCTGATCCTGGGAGGTTTCTCTGAGCCTTTAGTGGAGCAAATGTTTCCATCAGTTTTTTTTTTTTTAATACTTTAAGTTTTAGGGCACATGTGCACAACGTGCAGGTTTGTTACATCAGTCGTATGAGCATGGGTTGAGCTTATCAAACAGGAACTTTGTTATATATTGCCTTGGTTGCTTTAAACACTTTTTCTCAATAACTACTTTGTCTTTATCAACCTTCTTTAGTTTTTTGTCTTATTAAGGAGATTGCAAACTCATAAATTAATCTTTTTCTTCCTAAAGATTATTTTTGAAGGGACTCTTTAGAGCCAGAGAAGTTTTATTGCCCTTGATCACCTCTGGGTCTATGCCTGTGGACAGACCCAATCCAGAAAGCTTTGCTCTGAAGACGAATTCCCTTGCACTAGTGGCCAGTGCATCGCCAAAGAATCTGTCTGTGACTCTCGGCAGGACTGCTCCGATGAGAGTGATGAAGACCCAGCAACTTGCTGTAAGTGAGTGAATGGCTTACTAGTTAACATGCTCTAATTCAAGACTGTTAGTTGGATTTAAAACAGTCTTTGTTTCTATCAAGGCAAAGGTAAGTCATATGTATGAAATGTGATAAATATGCATTATTGCTCTGAAACTATTAGTACTATGCCTTCAGGGATCTCTATTTTAACTTAATGTTTTGGTGCTTGTTGCAAAGTCTGCAACATCTCTCAATTTATTCTACAAATGAATAGTTGTGATTATTGTTGGCTGGGTGTGCGAATGTGTGTGCTTTGATTAAAGAGAAGATGGGTGGTAGAAGGAAACTTTTTGTACCTTTGCCTTGGAGGCATATAGTATGGGTTGCTAACTTTTATTGTGTATGCCTTTTTCCTCTCTAGTCAATCATCTTGGAAGCTGTAGCTGGGAGGGATGAGTAGGAGGAGGGTGGCCCTTCCTCCAGGGCAGCTACCATGATTGTAGAAATCACTTCAGCCATCATGGCTGCCCTGGAGGAAGGGCCACTCTCCTCTTACTTGCCTAGAAAACACTTCAGCCAACCGGGTGCAATGGCTCACACCTGTAATCACAGCACTCTGGGAGGCCGAGGCAGGCAGATCACGAGGTCAGGAGTTCAAGACCAGCCTGGCCAACATAGTGAAACCCCCGTCTCTACTAAAAATACAAAAAATTAGCCAGGCGTGGTGTTGGGCACCTGTAATCACAGCTACTTGAGAGGCTGAGGTAGGAAAACTGCCTGAACATGGGAGGTGGAGGTTGCCGTGAGCTGAGATCACGCCATTGCACTCCAGCCCAGGCGACAGTGTGAGACTCCGTCTGGAAAAAAAAAAAAAAAAAAGAAATCACTTCAGCCATGACTGGCGTTTGGGAGGGCCAAAGTGCCCCAACACCTTTCTTTCAGGCCTTTTCTGAAGAGTCTTTGATAGAAGTGATGACAAGAGATCCCATTGCTATTCAAGCATAGTCATAGTTCAACAAAAATATAATTTAATTTACAATCCACAGGATGATTCTCATATGAGGTAACTTAGCAACTGAGATCCCTGTGTCTCTTTAGAAAACATGAATTCCAAGGATATGAATCCAATTTCTGTATCACAAACAGGTGGTTTTTAAAAGATATTAAAAATTTGACGTTTATTTTACTGCAGTGTCTTATTTTAGTGAGATGTTTTGTTGAGCAGAGGTGAAAATATTGTAATAAGATAAATGCCACCTTTTAAGTGAAAAGCTCTGTATAATTGGTTTCTCTTGGGAAGCTTGGATTTTATTAAGAGCAATGCGGAGGGACACAGGAGAGAGGAGATGAGAAAGTAAGGCTAAAATCCCCTTCCGCCATGTTCATCAACAGCAATCCAGTTAATACTTCAGACTCCTAGCTTTAAACCAAGTAAGCGGCTAACCAGTGTGAGCTCAACGGAGCTTTTGGGCTGCTCTCTTCTTTTGTTCAAAACAAGCGATGTAAGAGCAATTTATTTACTCCAATGTATGTGAAGTTTCTTTCTATGTTTTATTTAAATTTTTTACAGACAATTTGCTTCATTTCTGTTGGGGAAATATTTCTTTCTAACAGTTTCTATAATTCTTAATGTCAATAACTGAAGGAAAATATATTTCCTTTCTTTCCACGTATATAATTTTTTTTTTTTTTTTGAGACAGAGTCTTGCTCTGTCACCCAGGCTGGAGTGCAATGGCATGATCTCGGCTCACTACAACCTCCACTTCCCGGGTTCAAGTGATTCTCCTGTCTCGGCCTCCAGAGTTGCTGGGATTACAAGCATGTGCCACCACACCCACATAATTTTTGTATTTTTAGTAATGACAGGTTTCATCATGTTGGCCAGGCTGGTCTTGAACTCCTGATCTCAGGTGATCCAACGGCCTCAGCCTCCCAAAGTGCTGGGATTACAGGCATGAGGCACTGCACCTGGGCACTTGTATATTTGGAAGCTTAGCTTTTTCCCCTCCATTATTTTCCCCGTAGTAAATCATACTTTATGTTCACCTTTAAAAAATTGTTTAGCATTTGATTTTCAACATATTTTCTCATTTATTGAAGTTTCATTGATTATGTATATGACATTTTTCCAGTTCAGTAGCTCTTGATGCCATATTCTGCTATTTTCTTTGGGTGAATGCAGGAATGAGTAATTGTGTTTCTCAACAAAAACAGTGTTACTTATTAGTCTTTTAAGTTTTTAAATAGTGTAACCTCATTTGTCCAAAGAAAACCTGTCATGTTTGCATGATTGAGATTGACTTGATATAGGGAATATGTCATAAAAATGTAGCCATATTGCATACAGTATATATGTGTATTCATGTATTTTGATACCAA